>NC_060124.1:92079953-92382983 GCF_021461395.2 Schistocerca americana | reverse complement strand
CCGCCGCACCCAGTGTCGTGGTTCGAAGGCTGTAGATATGGATGTGTTATTTCATTCATCGCTGTAATTTTCCGCAACTCGATTACTATTTTTTAGGATAAAATTGTCATCAGTGGCAGATAAAATGTATTATGCTTTACCAGTTCCGAGAAATTAAGTTGTCATCTTCAGAAGCTTAGTACTGGTTTAGCAGATGTCAACATCTTCGTACAAGCATAACGCCATGATATGTCCAGAAATGTACATATTGTATGTGATTTTTTTAGACATTGATTGAAAATTCACGGCAACCAAATCACATTAGTCTATTTGTTGTGTAAGCAGCAAGAAATATACCTGCTTCTTGATGCTAGCACAATAGATACATAGAAGTAATTCAGTTACTGTAAATTTTCAATCAGCGTTAAAATACTCACATATAATATGAACATTTCGGGACATACCATGGCATTATGCTTCTGTGAAGAAGACATTGACATCTGCTAAAGCAATAATAAGATTCTGCAAATGACAAATTAATTTGACAGGACGGGTAAAGCATAATAAAACTGGTTTGTAATTGATAACTGAATTTTACCCCGAAAAAGAAGACTTGGATGTAGTAGACTTGTAAGTGCTGAGTAGAAGTATTTGTACAACTGCACAGACTACCCTAGCGTACCTCACACCTCATCCCAAACTTCCATTCATGTCTCAGCATACTTATTACTGCCCCTAAACTAAAACAACTGTCTCAGGGTGCTTAGTGACTAGCACATCTGCCTAGTGAGCAGGAGACCCGGGTTCGAATCCCAGTCTTCGTACAAATTTTCATTCGTCACTTCAGTCTGCAGACATACATCAGTAATGGTACAAGTTAACAAAACAGTTAAACAATGAATACACTGGCGATGAGGTTGTGAATTTGCCAAGATGGTGTGGGAGGGTAAATATTTATTGCCATTGGCTAGTGCTCTTCTGATGTTGCGGTTTTCCTTCTGTAGGCATGTTTCATACAGTTCACGGTGCTAGTTTATCCTGTGCACGTCTTTTCACGTCCGACTGGCTACCACGACCTATACAAACTTGAGCCTGGTCTCTGCAGTCAAACTTTGGTCGTCTTCTGACATTACTTTCTCGTACCAACCTCTTTCGGTGAAGCTGTACCGTAAGCATGTTATTTTCGTGATTCGACTCCGCAGATCTTCGTTAGTAGTCTAATCTATCAATCTACTCTTCAGAAATATTGTTTTGGACCATCACACTTGAAAGATTCCTGTGCCTGTCTTGCCTATACTGGTTTGTTCCCCACGTTTCACTCCGTATAGAAATACACTCTAAATACTCTTAGAAAATACATCCTAACGTAAATATTTGTGCTTGATGTTCTCTATTTTTCCCAATAAATAATAGTCTCATGCCTACACGTTATTAATTTTTGATTTCTTTGTAGGCTAGTGATTTCCAGGTCGCAGGTCCTTAGAGAGTAGCGACCCTCTCCATAAAGATACAAATTTTGGTGAATCTGCTAAGAATAATTATACTTGGTCATTGGTATAAAATAGGCTTATGTTAATTCGACTACACTTCTTTGATGTATTTTTGTTGATATTGATTTGAGAGCTTATTTTTACTACGCTAGCCATTCCGTTCCAATCATATTCCAAGTTCTTTGCTGTCTGTGATATAATGAAAATGTTAACCACTGACTTTAATGGTATTATTTCTTATTAATCTTTAGCGTACCGTCGTAAACCCTCCTTGGCTGCATGTGCATGTGTATAGTGGGGGATAGGCCACAATCCTGTCTCACTCTCTTCGCAATCACTGCTTCCCCTTACTCTCCTTGGATTATCGTAACTATAGTTTGCATCCTGCAACGTTTCCTTCCAATAAAAATCGCCCGCCGTTTTTTAAGCGATCTCGATTTTACATTGCTGTAACAAACGCACATGCATAATGAAATGTTAATATGTATATTTCTTTACTTTTTTATAATGTCTTTTAATTTTCACTCCTAATTTCTTCTTAGTTACATTTACTGCTTGCTCAGCGTAGAGTTTGAATAATATCTGATGTAACATAGAACTCACTCCCTTCTCAACTACTGCTATATTTCAAAAATGGTTCAAATGGCTCTGAGCACTACGGGACTTAACATCTGAGATCATCAGTCCCCTAGAACTTAGAACTACTTAAACCTAACCAACCTAAGGACATCACACACATCCATGCCCGAGGCAGTATTCGAACCTGCGACCATAGCAGTCTCGTGGTTCCGGACTGAAGCGCCTAGAATCGCTCGGCCACAGCGGCCGGCTCGTTATCTTTCTCTAGCGTACAAAAAACATGTATTAGGACTATAAACCACAGCTACGACTTTTGGATGTCAAGCTCCCACCATCTGGTTGCCTGCGCTCAACAGTACTTATAAAGAACGAAGTAATAGTAGAGTAAAAAGAAAAAAGTATTCGGACATGAAGTCCACGTCTTATCTAAAGTCGGCTCCACCTCTTTCGATTTCCACAATACTGCCCATTCACTGGACTGCCCGTTATATGTGTTGTGACACGGCCACATCTGCTTCATGTCCCACTCATAGACTCAAGAATAAGGTCACACTGAGAGGTCTCTCTCTCCCATTTCTGGCAACAAGTATACGGCTCCAACTGACTGCACTAAGCCATCAACAGTCACATAGTATTGCAGGGATGTTATAGGGGATATAAAGAAACAACATACCAACTGTTTTCTATCCAAACTACTCACACATAATGTGCAGACATGGGAGACAGCGCTAAAGTGAGCTTCAGCGGGCTTAAGGATCTTTTATGAGGTTAGCAGTAGCGTTATGTCATGTACTTACGCGTTATGTTTGAACAGCTTGCCGTGTCTGTTCGCCATACTTACGCCAGGCGGTCGGGACAATCTTTGTTTCTGTATTTGGTCTACAACATTACATACGACACAGAAACAATTTGTATCGTGACTTTATATCAGAACTCAGCAACCTGAAGATGCAAAGAATGAAGCCATCCGTAAAACAGTAAATGTGCAATAACACAGCCGAGATGATTTCCATTAATCATTAAAATTAGTGTCTATTCCCCTGTGGTGTTCAACATTATCAAGATTACATTTCTCATATTTGTGTGCAGTATGCAAATTAACGATAGCGGCAATCTTCACAACCACAACCTTAAATCCATAACATGGTTAATAATGGGAAACTAGTTCCTTCCCTGTCCTCAGGTCTGCATAATTCTTTGTGTTTTTTTTGTTTGTTTGTTTATGTTGCACATAATTAGAACTGTACATCGTTCAGTGTTATTTCATTGTCTATTTTTTATCCCTACGGAATAGAAACTGTATTTTATAAATAATAAAAATAGATGGTAGCGTAACTTCTACACTTTTATGTAATCAAAGCAAATATTTTTGATGCAAATGCAATTTTCATTTTACATGCACAAACATAAACAAATATATCTTATAAGTGTTGTTACATTTTACCTTCTTATTGAAGAATTTTGCGTTTGCTAGAATTACATAATATATCTGTATTGTTTTCTTTATTTTTGCAACAGTTTTCAAATAAAACCAGGATTAAACATTAACAGTTTCAGTTTTGCTGCAAATACTGTATATTCTTCAGCATCAGATATGAGGATAACAATTTAGAAGAAAAACATTCCGTAGATTACCTCACCCTTTATATATCCTCACTCAGCATCTAGAACATTCACTCTTTCCGGTTTTGGGGGAATCTAGTAGGGCATTGAGCGCATACCTAGAGAACGGGATCGTTATTAGAGAACACCCAGTACAGATGCAACACGCCTAACGTACAGTTAGCGCAGCTGCCACCTCAATCGGCAAAACGTACTGGGAAAACTACCACTATCTATTCACGACTTATGGTAGTCTATGATAGTCTCCAGTAATTTTATAACTATACATTTATGTAGTCTACGGTAACCTACAGTAATTTTGTAACTCTACATTTATATCAGTGACTGTTCAAGATGTCCACCGTTTACTGTAATACGTGTTTTCAGAGGCTGCTGTAATGGTTCAAATGGCTCTGAGCACTATGGGACTCAACTGCTGAGGCCATTAGTCCCCTAGAACTTAGAACTAGTTAAACCTAACTAACCTAAGGACATTACAAACATCCATGCCCGAGGCAGGATTCGAACCTGCGACCGTAGCGGTCTTGCGGTTCCAGACTGCAGCGCCTTTAACTGCACGGCCACTTCGGCCGGCAGGCTGCTGTAATGGCTGCAGGCCGACTGAAGAGATTCCTTTGATATAACTAACAGCACAGATGTGACGTTTTAAACTGACTTGGTTCGTCAGAACTTGTGCATGTAGTTTATCTTTGCGTTTACCACAGAGAAACGAAGTCTAGTGGATTCAAATCAAGTGAATGTGTAGTCAACTGATAATGCCTTCATGTCTTACCCTCTGACCAGGAAAGAGCTGGGTAGGCGTTTTTATAGTCACAAGCCAGTAATGACACATACACCCATCATGCTGGTACTACATATATATCCACTTATCGCAAGTAGTGCTTCGTGCAGGAGAGCCAGTAGCACATCTGTAACGAATTGTTCATTCATTTTGCTCATTAAGGATGATTAGTGAAGTGAGAATGAGTCGTACAGTCTCCAATAATCCTGAACCAAACGATCAGACTCCACTGCCTCGGTAGTTGAACATCAACCAGTGCGGACTCTTAGCAGGTCAGTTATGTATAAGTCTTACGTTCAGGTTTCCATGATTAGTAAAGGTAGCTTCATCGATAAAAATATATCTTTGAAGAGAGAACCCGTTTCCTGATGTCACATCAGAACCGAGCGACAGAATATCATGTATTTCTGCAATCCTGTTGGTTATCAAGAAGGCGATATCTTTTTCGAGAGACACTTGCCATTCTCTGAAGCTAACATGTGGAGTATTAGCAACAGAATGCCAGAACAACTACAGCATCCGTCCAAAACAGGTCCGGTCAACGTTTGCTCTCCCGGATCGCACTCGCGCTCTCCGAACGCACTCGAGTTTGCTGAGTGCTCTGGGTTCCGCCACCACTGTGCGAGTGCCAGCAGCTGTGCGTGAGACGGCTATATGCCGAACCCTTCACTAGCGGGAAACTTAAGAAGACGTGAAACTTCCTGGCAGATTAAAACTGTGTGTCGGACCGAGACTCGAACTCGGGACCTTTTCCTTTCGAGGGCAAGTGCTCTAGGAAGCTAGAAGACGAGGTAGTGGCAGATGTAAAGTTGTGAGGACGGGGTGTGAGTCGTGCTTCAGTGTCTCACATGGTAGAGCTCTTGCCCGTGAAATGCAAAGGTCCCGAGTTCGAGTCTCGGTCAGGCACACAGTTTGAATCTACCAGGAAGTTTCATATCAGCGCACACTCCGCTGCCGAGTGAAAATCTCATTTAGGAAGACGTGTTTGCAAAACAGTACAGATGGTTCTAAGCAACGAATATTTGAGCGTACTTTTACAAGCAGGCGTTTGTTACGGCTGCCTTCTTCAGCTCTTATCTTCCTGCCACAACAATTACTTACATTTCTCAGTTAAATCAAACCTTTATATAGGGATAATACAGTAAGTGGAAGTATAGAATACATTATTTACAGCCATTTAACATTACAGTGTTATGTTTGTAAATTGATACACACCTCGATTTTAGAACATATAATAATTCTGGAACTATGGCTAATGATACAGTCAAGCACATGGAATTATTAAGATTATAATCCGTTAAACCGATAATTTGCGCTACTTTATCACTTTCATAAGAGAAGAAAAATCGTTAACACACATTGTTGAACCAAACACTGAAATAATTTTAACGGCTTGTCTGTGCAGTCGAGGATATTACTCTTCGGGTAGCATTTCTGGATAGGACAAACAGGTCGTTGACCTGGGTCCTCCATTGTACATCTGCTCTTCAGAATTGTTGTTCTGTAGCATGACATTTGAAAAGCTTCTGTGCCCTTTTTTTCTTTACTGGTTTGACGCCAACGTAGCACTCCATGCAAAATTCATAACCATTACATTTTAGAAAACACATCCCAATGCTTACATCTATACTGGTTGTTCAAATGTATTTTTCTTTTTGAGACAAGAGTTTCCCATTATTGCTAGCCATAATCTATTTCTCCCAGCATTATTATTTTAATTCGACAACTGTTCCCAAGAAATAAGTTCCATACTTACATATTACTAATTATTTATTTCTTCGTCGGTTAGTGGTTTTCGGGTCGCAGCCCCATAGAGAATATTGACTCTCAGCATAAAGATACAAATTTTGGTGAATTGCGTGAAAATAGTATTTAGCTCTCTGTCGAAGAAATAACGCTTAATACGATATTAACCGTCATCAAGCATAAAATTTAGTTTGGCTTGTGTAATTTGCTAAGCAAATAGCTATACGCTGACACTGATGTAAAACTGGCTGGATGTTAATTCGACTACACTTTGTTATGTTTGATTTATTTTTGTTGACACTCATCTAAGAGCTTATTTTTGCGACGATGGCCATTGCGTTCCGCCCATCTCTCGAGTTCCTTGCTGTCTGTGATACAATGAAATGTTATGCCTTACTTTTAAGGTATTACTTCTTCCTCATGATTTTTTTTTTCGTGATCCCGCTTTGGATGCGTGTGCTGATTGTTTCATGTAGAGTATACGGCGGGAGAGTCACAGCTCTGTCTAATCCCCTACACAACTACTACTTCCCTTCCCTGTTGGTGGACCATCGTAACTATGGTTTGTTTCCTGTAACGTTTTCTTCCAATATGTAATTTCTTTTAATGTCTAATCCATATTTCTCCTTAGACATACTTACTGCTTGCTCAATGTAGAGTTTGAATAACATCTAGTGTAACGTAGAACTTACACCCCTCTCAACTTCTGCCTGCTTCGTTATCCCTATTTAGCATACAGCACGCATATACACTCCTGGAAATGGAAAAAAGAACACATTGACACCGGTGTGTCAGACCCACCATACTTGCTCCGGACACTGCGAGAGGGCTGTACAAGCAATGATCACACGCACGGCACAGCGGACACACCAGTAACGGCGGTGTTGGCCGTCGAATGGCGCTAGCTGCGCAGCATTTGTGCACCGCCGCCGTCAGTGTCAGCCAGTTTGCCGTGGCATACGGAGCTCCATCGCAGTCTTTAACACTGGTAGCATGCCGCGACAGCGTGGACGTGAACCGTATGTGCAGTTGACGGACTTTGAGCGAGGGCGTATAGTGGGCATGCGGGAGGCCGGGTGGACGTACCGCCGAATTGCTCAACACGTGGGGCGTGAGGTCTCCACAGTACATCGATGTTGTCGCCAGTGGTCGGCGGAAGGTGCACGTGCCCGTCGACCTGGGACCGGACCGCAGCGACGCACGGATGCACGCCAAGACCGTAGGATCCTACGCAGTGCCATAGGGGACCGCACCGCCACTTCCCAGCAAATTAGGGACACTGTTGCTCCTGCGGTATCGGCGAGGACCATTCGCAACCGTCTCCATGAAGCTGGGCTACGGTCCCGCACACCGTTAGGCCGTCTTCCGCTCACGCCCCAACATCGTGCAGCCCGCCTCCAGTGGTGTCGCGACAGGCGTGAATGGAGGGACGAATGGAGACGTGTCGTCTTCAGCAATGAGAGTCGCTTCTGCCTTGGTGCCAATGATGGTCGTATGCGTGTTTGGCGCCGCGCAGGTGAGCGCCACAATCAGGACTGCATACGACCGAGGCACACAGGGCCAACACCCGGCATCGTGGTGTGGGGAGCGATCTCCTACACTGGCCGTACACCACTGGTGATCGTCGAGGGGACACTGAATAGTGCACGGTACATCCAAACCGTCATCGAACCCATCGTTCTACCATTCCTAGACCGGCAAGGGAACGTGCTGTTCCAACAGGACAATGCACGTCCGCATGTATCCCGTGCCACCCAACGTGCTCTAGAAGGTGTAAGTCAACTACCCTGGCCAGCAAGATCTCCGGATCTGTCCCCCATTGAGCATGTTTGGGACTGGATGAAGCGTCGTCTCACGCGGTCTGCACGTCCAGCACGAACGCTGGTCCAACTGAGGCGCCAGGTGGAAATGGCATGGCAAGCCGTTCCACAGGACTACATCCAGCATCTCTACGATCGTCTCCATGGGAGAATAGCAGCCTGCATTGCTGCGAAAGGTGGATATACACTGTACTAGTGCCGACATTGTGCATGCTCTGTTGCCTGTGTCTATGTGCCTGTGGTTCTGTCAGTGTGATCATGTGATGTATCTGACCCCAGGAATGTGTCAATAAAGTTTCCCCTTCCTGGGACAATGAATTCACGGTGTTCTTATTTCAATTTCCAGGAGTGTATGAAGAATGTACTCCACAGCTGCTTGTTTTGGATGTCAAGCTCCCATCATCTGGCTGCCTGCGTTCAACAGTACTTTAGAAGCGCAACGTAGCAACAGGGTAAAGAGAAAAAAATACTCGGACTCTAAAATTGGAAAAACCTGTTTCGATTTCCATACTACTACCAATTCACTGGACTGCCCCTTATATGTGGTAGTAACATGGCCACATCTGCTTCAAATTCCACTGATACATTTACTAAAGATAAGGTCACACTGCGATGTCTTTCCGTGAACTGGATAGTTCGGTAAACAAGTGTAAGTCTCCAATAGACTGCGCTGACCCACCAACAATCCCATAATAATGCAGGTATGTTGTTTGTTGCGTCTTCAGTCCAGAGACTGGTTTGATGCAGCTCTCCATGCTACTCTATCCTGTGCAAGCTTCTTCATCTCCCAGTACTTACTGCAACCTACATCCTTTTGAATCTGTTTAGTGTATTCGCTCTGTGTCTCCCTCTAAGATTTTTACCATCCACGCTGCCCTCCAATATTAAATTGGTGATCCCTTGATGCCTCAGAATATGTCCTACCAACAGATCCCTTTTCTAGTCTCATTATCTAATCTAATTCCCTCAGCATCACCCGACTTAATTCGTCTACATTCCATTATCCTCGTTTTGCTTTTGTTGATGTTCATCTTATATCCTCCTTCAAGAAACTGTCCATTCAGTTCAGTTGCTTTTTTTGTTTTGTTTCCTTTACTGCTTGCTCAGTATACAGATTGAATAACATCGGGGAGAGGCTACAACCCTGCAACCCTATCTCACTCCCTTCCCAATCACTGCTTCCCTTTCATGCCCCTCGATTCTCATAACTGCCATCTGGTTTCTGTACAAATTGTAAATAGCCTTTCGCTCCCTGTATTTTACCCCTGCCACCTTCAGAATTTGAAAGAGAGTATTCCAGTCAACATTGTCAAAAGCTTTCTCTAAGTCTACAAATGCTAGAAATGTCGTATGGGCAGTATTGCCTCATGTGTTCCAATATTTTTACGAAACCCAAACTGATCTTCCCCGACGTCGGCTACTACCAGTTTTTCCATTCGTCTGTAAAGAATTCGTGTCAGTATTTCGCAGCCGTGACTTATTAAACTGATAGTTCGGTAATTTTCACATCTGTCAACACCTGCTTTCCTTAGGATTGCTATTATTATGTTCTTCTTGAAGCCTGAGGGTATTTCGCCTGTCTCATACATCTTGCTCTCCAGATGGTAGAGTTTCGTCAGGGCTGGCTCTCCCAAGGTTATCGGTAGTTCTAATGAAATGTTGTCTACTCCCAGGGCCTTGTCTCGATTTAGGTCTTTCAGTGCTCCGTCAAACTATTCACGCAGTATCATATCTCCCATTTCATCTTCATTTACATCCTCTTCCATTTCCGTAATATTTTCCCCACGAACATCGCCCTTGTATAGACCCTGTATATGCTCCTTCCACCTTTCTGCTTTCCCTTCTTTGCTTAGAACTGGGTTTCCATCTGAGCTCTTCATATTCATGCAAGTGGTTCTCTTTTCTCCAAAGGTCCCTTTAATTTTCCTGTAGGCAGTATCTATCTTCACCATAGTTATATAACGCCTCTACATCCTGTCATTTGTCCTCTAGCCATCCCTGCTAATCCATTTTGCACTTCCTGTCGACCTCGTTTTTGAGACGTTTGTATTCCTCTTTGCCTGCATCATTGACTGCATTTTTGTATTTTTTCCTTTCAACAATTAAATTCAGTATCTCTTCTGTTACCCAAGGATTTCTACTAGCCCTCGTCTTTTCACCTACTTGATCCTCTGCTGCCTTCACTATTTCATCTCTCAAAGCTACCCATTCTTCTTGTACTGTGTTTCTTTCCCCCATTCTTGTCAATCGTTCCCTTATGCTCTCCCTGAAACTCTGTACAACCTCTGGTTCTTTCAGTTTATCGAGGTCCCATCTCCTTAAATTCCCACCTATTTGCAGTTTCTTCAGTTTTAATCTACAGTTCATAACCAATAGATTGTGGTCAGAGTCCACATCTGCCAATGGAAATGTCTTACAATTTAACCTGGTTCCTAAATCCCTGTCTTACCATTATATAATCTATCTGAAACCTGTCAGTATCTCCAGGCTTCTTCCATGTATACAACTTTCATTCATGATTCTTGAACCAAGTGTTAGCTATGATTAAGTTATGCTCTGTGTAAAATTCTACCAGGCTGCTTTCTCTTTCATTCCTTACCCCCATTCGTTAATCACCTACTACATTTTCTTCTCTTCCTTTTCCTACTATCTAATTCCAGTCACCCACGACTATTAAATTTTCGTCTCCCTTCACAATCTGAATAATTTCTTTTATCTCATCACACATTTCGTCAATCACTTCGTCATCTGCGGAACTAATTGGCATATAAACTTGTAGTTCTGTGGTAGGTGTGGACTTAGTAAATATCTTGGCCACAATAATGCGTTCACTATGCTGTTTGTAGTAGCTTACCCCCACCCTGTTTTTTTTTCATTTTTATACCTAATCCTGCTTTACCCCTATTTGATTTTGTATTTATAACCCTGTATTCAACTGACCAGAAGTCTTGTTCCTTCTGCCGCCGAACTGGACAAATTCCCACTATATCTAACTTTAACCTATTCATTTCCCTTTTTAAATCTTCTAACCTACTTGCCCGGTTAAGGGATCTGACAGTCCACGCTCCGACCAGTAAAACGCCAGTTTTCTTTCTCCTGATAACAACGTCCTCCTGAGTAGTCCTCGCCCGGAGACCCCAATGGGGGGCAATTTTACCTCCAGAATATTATACCCAAGAGGACGCCATCATCATTTAACCATACAGTAAAGCTGCATGCCCTCGGGAAAAATTACGGGTGTGGTTACCCCTTGCTTTCAGCCGTTCGCAGTACCAGCACAACAAAGCCGTTTTGGTTAGTGTTACAAGGCCAGATCAGTCAATCATCCAGACTGTTGCCCCTGCAACTACTGAAAAGGCTGCTGCCCCTCTTCAGGAACCACACGTTTGTCTGGCCTCTCAACAGATACCCCTCTGTTGTGGTTGCACCTACGGTACGGCTATCCGTATCGCTGAGGCACCCAAGCCTCCCCACCAACGGCATGGTCCATGGTTCATTGGCGAGGGGGGGGGGGGAAGGGGGGGCGGGGGGGGGGCATGAGCGGGGGGCAGGTATGTTATAGGACAATATATAAACAGTGTTGCGTTATAGTGGTAGGAGCTGGAGGGAAGTGGTAAGATGCTGGGCCGAAATTTTATTACAGAATTTGCTTAAAATAATTTGCTACCCAAAATTCGAGCTTCAGTATTACAACCGAGGAATCTCGTTTTAACTGTCGCAGGATGAACTGTACGTTACGTTACAATTTACGATGACATGATACACCAAGAATTAATAGTTTAACAGTGTGATGATGGTCGACCTGAAACCACGAATTTTACGCATTAACCATAGCTTAAGAAAAGAAGATTTCAAAACAGACGTAAGTATCATAGAGCTTGGGTAACAACTATAAAAGTTAAACCCTTAGATAGAAAATTTCGCGAATTTTGACTTAATTTAGTTCCAGAAAAATGAACTTGAAATTACCCTATAAATTACTGAAACCTGTAAACGGCGTTACTGTAATGTACAGAGGAAGCTAGTGAACACTTTAAAATTTAAATATTAAATAAGTAAATACCAAATAACGTAAATCTGAGGCACACAGCCTTTTCAAACAGTATCTACCTAATACGAGTGGGTGCATCACATTAGAAACAGTAGTAGTTCCAAGGAAAACATTGATTAGCTTACAATACAACGAAATAAAAGCCAGATTACTTAAGAGCCTGGCTCCAAAGGATAAAACGCAGTTACAAGCCCTGCTGTCAAATGGCTCTTTCCTGGGTTTTCAACAAAACGTCAGGTATCAATGTGGCTTTGAAAATGCGTTAACAGGGAAGAACATTTGGGTATAAATACTTGAAACATAGTTTCGTTACCAATAGAAACCAACATAACTAAAACATAAGGGATGACCTACATACTTGTTATGTGCTATAGCTGTTCATTAGAATGTAAACGAAACACGACCGACTTGGGGTCACGACACTGTTCAGACGCTGACATGAGAATAAACATAACTCGGCTTTCATATGTAACCAGCGCGCGGGAACAGTATAAGTAGTACAGAAATTCTCACCTATATCTGAAGGACTCGGCAGAAGGAAACTAGAGGCACCTACCTTAGCTCTCCAGGCCAGCTAGAATCAATAGGGTTGCGACAGTTTACCACAATAATAATAATAACTGACTAGACTCCCACAATAGTCTCGCACCATATCACCAGTTCATTGCAGACTCCGTGAGAGCCTGCTCGACAGAATACCGAAAGAACAGTCTACTGATCTGCTTTTCAGGAAGTTGATAGAGCCCTTCGAGACACAGTTTCCTCTAGAAATATCAGGCAGGACAACACTACTACCCAAGTAACAGCCACCTTAGACATACTACAGCCGTCCGCGTCACTCGCGACACCTCGCTGAGGGCCATCACACAGCCAACAGCGTTACTCTCCCGAGAGAAACACACAGCGACGCGCACAAGACCAAATAGCATCGCGCTCACTGCATAAGATATCACGTGACGGAAGAATTTCGAGAGAACGATCAAATTATCCAACAAGTTAGAAGGCGCAGAATTTGGTAAAAGCAGCTGGTCAGCCTAAGCCTTACGATATATACATATATATTGCTCGCCATAGTTCCGCCAGGTGATCGGGGCACTGTTTATGTTTCTGGACTTAGTCTTTAATACTACATACGACAAGCAAACCATTTATATCGTGACTTTATCACAAGTCAGCAGTCTGAAAATGTTCTAAGAACGAAGCCAGTCACAGCACAATAATGTCTAATAATATAGTTGAGGTGACTTTCACTAACCATTAAAATTAGTGACGTTCACACTGGCCAAAATAAATGCTTCATATTGGTTTATTGTTAATACTGGACATAAAAGGAAACGAAACTGGTTTTCTTCTGTAAGATACAGTCAGAAGAAAAAGAAGATAAACACATTTCCGCCTGAAAAAGAAAGAAGAAAAAAAAACTTATGAAAGATCCTCTTCTCACTGTCATCTCTCATAACATATTGTTTATGTACAAATTGCTCTTCAAATGTTCAAATGTGTGTGAGTTCCTTAGGGACCAACCTACTGAGGTAATCAGTCCCTATACTTACATACTACTTAAACTGACTTACGCTAAGGACTACACATACACCCATGCCCGAGGGAGGACTCGAGTCTCCGGCGAAAAATTGGTCTTCCTCGTGATTGGAGACACTTCTGAATGCGGTTAAGTATACTCTTTACCACACTGTCCAGTTAAATCTTATATTGCCCCATTCCTCCACAGAGGATCTGTTGTGACGCAGGATGATTGATAATCGCTTGTTTTAGCGTGCATCATTCATTTACAATGCAGTTCAGATCTGGAGCACATGGGGGCCATTCCATCCCACAGTTTGTTTGCTCCACTTGGAATCTGTTCACAAGATTGTGACGATGGAAGTATGCATTGATGTCCATCAGCGTGGCTTTCGCTCCAATATATTCACCAAGTGGAGCCAGATTGGGTGGAAGGATTTCGTCCCGATACTTCATCTCAGTCATGTTCCATGGCACAAGGGGTGTCCTACTGAAATATGCGACTGCACCCTAAAACATGGTTGAGCCGACTTGATAAAGGTGGCCATCTTCGATACAGTTGGGCTGTAAACGTTGTCCTCGTTGCCTCCTCACACGAGTTTCAGTATTGTCAGGGCTGAGACTGACACGGGTCTCACCAAGAAAGAGCTTTGTGTTCCACTGCTGCGTTGCTCACAAAGAATGATTACGTGCATATGGGACACGAGCTCCTCTTCGAACCTGATTTAGAGGAAGGGAGTCTAGAGAGGTCTTCTGGCCGTGGAACCTACTTCGAATCACTTGTGCAGACACCTGCACACCTGTAACTGTCTGGAACCATAGACGTGTCGCATTGTGTTAAGGGTGTCTACTTGCTGTTATAATCAGATATCGGTCTTGCACACCTGTTCTTTTTCCTTCCGTGGCCACTACTGTGTCAACCCTCAGCTGATCCTGTGGCTGTAAATTTGTTCCCGATTCTAAATATATTACTTTGACTCACAGCGACATTCACTGCAACGTACCACTGTCTCATTCGCTGCCCCACTGCACTGAGGTGACAAACGTCATGGAAGAGCGATATATACATTTAGAGATGGCGCTAGTGTCACGCGCACAAGGTATAAAAGGGCAGTGTAATCGCAGAACTGTCATTTGTACTTTGGTGATTATTTTGAAAAGGTTTTCGAAGTGATTGGAGCCACACGAGGGGAAATAACAAACTTTGAAAGAGGAATGGTGGCTGGAGCTGCAGGCATGGGATATTACACTTCGGAAATCGTTGGGGACTTCAATATTTCGAGATCTATAGTGTCAAGAGAGTGCCGAGAATATCAAATTTCAGGTGTTATCTCTCACCATGGACAACGAATTTGCCGAAGGCCTTCACTTAACGACAGAGGGCAGCGGCGTTTGGTTGAATTGTCAGTGCTCACACACACTACGCGAAATAGCTGCAGAAATCAATACTGGAAGCATGACGAACGTATCCAGCGCTAGCGGGCTATGGCAGTAGACGACCGAGGCGAGTGGCTTTGCTAAGAGCAAGACATCGCTGGCAGCGCCCCGGCCATATCGGCTGGACTCTTAGACAGTCGCAGTGGCCGAACACATTGTCGACGCGCCGCTGGAGCGTGAGAAGGCACCTTCCGTTGGATGGATGAAGGCGATCAAGGCACGCCTTAGGGGGTTACCTTGGTGCTGTGATGAGGCAGCGGTCCGGGAAGTGCTGCTGGAAGCCGGGTTTGGAAATGCAACCGCAAGATTGCACAACCGGACCGGCAGGAAGAGGGCGCCGCTCTACGCCGTGACCGTGCAAACGGCCGACGGCGGGAGTGACATCTTCGATTTGCGGAAGTTGCTGGGCTTCCCGGTTACGACAGAAGCTCTCCCGACCGCCATGGTCCCCCAGCCCCAGTGCTTCAGGTGCCAGGGCGAGGGCCATGTCGCGAAGTATTGCCGCAACGAGGCGCGGTGGGTCAAGTGCTCAGGCGAGCCTGCGACCGCGGCAGTAACGTTCTGCCGACTTGCGTCCGGTGTGGCGGCCCGCACGTCGCCAGCTGGCGCGGTTACCCGGCTTTCTCGAGCCGCAACCATGCCGGGGGCGGCGAGGCGCCCGCATCCGCACCGACGCAGCGGAAGAAGAGAAGACGACGTCGGAAACGACGTAGGGCACAGACCAGCCCGGCGCAGTTGAGGGACGACGCGGTAGCAGCTCCACCTGCCAGGGGCAGGGACGACCGCCCGGAAACGGGCAGTCGGGATGCAGCTCGCAGCTCCTGAAGGAGGCCACGGCAGCCCTTAAAGCCGTCATGGCGGCGGAGAGGGCTGCCTTCGCAGCCGCCGTGGCTGCAGAGAAGGAAGAGGCCTTGAGGCAACTGCGTGCAACCTTCGCCCAAGGCCTCTGTGCTGCCAAACCTGCGAACACTCCTGCGACCTCGCAGACGGACGTTCCCGTGCCTGTCCCAGCGGCTGCCCCAGCAGCAGCACCGCGGGAGAGGGGCACAAAGAAGACAACCGCCGCCCCGGCGGCATCGGCGGCGACGCCGACCGCCGTGGTGGCGGCACCCGCAAGGGACCGAGAAGCCAAACAGGCAGCCCTTCTCGCCGTTATGCGAGAAAGCGGCGCCCACGTCTCTGAAGCAGTTCACCGAACAAACGGAGTTCCTCGAGGCTCAAATGCGGCAGAGCTGCGCCATGCGGTAGAGGAGGACGACGCTGAATGGCGGCAGGCTGCCGCTGTTCAGCAACCAGCCTGATGAAGCTGTGCCAAGTCACTGACGACACGGCGCGGCAGAGGGCGTAATGGCAAAGCGCGCGTTGCCGCACTAATTTCCTTGTTACAGGGACGAAACCACTGCAACAGGCCCGGGAGAATCCATACGAGCCCAGCTGCAGCAACCGGAACACGCATCAACTTAGGAGGAGCAGCAGCAGCAGCAGCTGGCCCAGGAGACGACGTCGTCGGCCCAGCTGCAGCAGCGCTCACCTGCTCGACAGGACTGATCATTCCATGACAATCTGGCATTGCTCTATGGTATTGACGCATGATACCCAACCACTAACATAACCTTACCTTGCACGATCTGTTGCACATAGCGAGAAACCGTTACTGCCCTTACTACCAAACCTGACACTGTCGCAGAGGTTTTTTTTCCCTTGGCACTTGCCTTGGCACTTTATTCCCTCTGGCCTTAAAAACCGCTTTTCGTTCAAGCTTGACTCTGTCGAGCTTTTTCGACCACTTCTATCACCTAGATACGCCCGTATTAATGGGTAACCTTACCCAGATGTACGGATAACATCGCAGTTCCTTCCTCCTGCGATCTCCTCAATTATAATTACTAACAATGCAGAGGTGACAGTAGACCCTTTGAGTTGGTCACCATGCTTGTACGAGCGTCGAGGGGCTCCCACCTTAAAAAAAATGACTTTAGGCGACTGGACAACCGTAGCAGCAGATGAGTGCCGATTTCAGTTAGTCAGAGCTGATGGTAGGGTTCGAGTATGACGCAGGTCCCACGGAGTCTTGGACTCAAGTTTTCAACAAGGCATTGTGCAAGCTGATGGCTGTTCCATAATGGTGTGGACTGTGTTTACATGGAATGGACTGAGTCCTCTGGTCCACCTTAACCGATAACTGATGAGAATGGTTATCTTCACAGTAAATGATAACAGCCAAACAGCTGCAGGATAAAGATTTATTGAAATCCTTAGCCATGGGTTACCCGTTAGCTGGTATCTTAGCTGACATCTTTGTGAATGCTTTAGAGGTATTTTTTTTCAAAACTAATCCTGTGTTGTGTAATATAATTTCATTCTATGCTCTTTACGTTGATGACATAAGCATAATATTTCAAGGGAGTGACAAAGGATTGCAATTAATGTTTCATGTTTTTAACAGTTTTCACGAGAAAATAAATTTCACAAAATAGATGCAAAACGATGAGAGAGAACTTAATTTTCTTGATTTGAAGCTTAACTTATTTGACAACACAGTTAGCTTTGACATTTCTCATAAAAATACTTTTTCTGATAATATTATCCCAGCAGATTCTTGTCATCCACAAACTCACAAAATTGCCTTCTTTCGCTCTGCAGTTCATGGTCGCGTGAACACACCTTCAGAAAGGATTGTTTAGAAAAAGAAATATCATTAGTAAAATCCATAGCTACTAACAATGGATACGTCCCTATGTTGATTGACTAAATTGTTAGGAAAAAGAAACAGCTGTAAATGTTCAACCTTAGGAGATAACAGGGCGAAAAATAGTAAGGGTAATAACATTATTCCTGTAACATTTTTGGAGAACGTATCATACAAGAAAAGGAGACTCCTGCAGAAACAATACTGTTGCAGAGTTGCCTGTTCCGTAAATAATAGCTTAAAACAGAGAGTGATTCATACTACTGGGGCACGGGAAGAACTTGGCACTAAATCCGGATTTTACAAATTTACTAGTAACGACTGCCCCGACTATTACGTTGGACTGACAGGTAAACCCATTAACGTAAGATATAAAAAACATATGCTAGGTAAAAATGGGGAAAAAATGTACAATTCCACGTTTGCTGAACATCTATTGCTCTTACAGCATACGCCACGTAAACTGGATGACGTAGAATTGCTACACGAAGTGAGTAAGAGTTACAAACTGGACCTGATTGAGGTATTAGACATTTTCAAACATCTATCTCAAAACGATGGATTTATTCCTAACGAACAGGTGCAGCTTAGAAACAAAAATTTTTTCGATAGTTTCAAACTCCTCCTTGCTCTAACGTAATGTATTCTGGCTGACTAGAAGCTAGTTTTCTTGTCTGTTGATACTGGTGAGATGCTCCTTTCCTGTCTTGTTGGGATTTTACGTATTTTTCATGTTCGTTGTTCGCGGTTTTCAATGTGTGTGTGGTTTAAATGATTCTGTTATGTTCTTTATTCACGACAACAGATGGTTTCGATTTACTATAACATTTTGTTCGTTTTCGCTGGTATGTATCCTAGTATTTAATTTTGCGCGAGATTCTCTTATTATTACTGGTGCCCTCTCTCGTTAGATGTATTACTTACAGCAACCTTCACCTGCTTGACACTAGGACACAGGCAAATTGGTTTCATATTTTCTATTGTATGTACGTCTTTTAAATGGTCTGGCATGTTTTATTTATTAAGACAAAGGGTTTGAATTAGCACAGCCTTCAAAATTTTGATGCGCATGGGTATCAATCCCTGGGTTTTACTGCGCGCGAGAATCTCGCGCATACCACAAGTGCCCTCTCTCGGTGAAACTGTCTGCCCGAGGGCTTCCACACCCTCTTCACGCTAGTTCACAGGCTAAGTGCTGATAATATGCCGTGTTCACATCGACCTTCTCTTCATAATTATGTTGTACATATGGAGGTGATATTTTAATTCTGACGACGCCTTTGGCAATATTGTTTCATGTATCTCCGCTGCAGGATGGGATTTTAGTGAGTCACTAAACGTTTTTGCGCTTGTAATACTTTGGTAATTTTCACGGATACTTAAAGCTATGAGTGTTTTTTTTTTTTTTTTTTTTTTCCCGCCCCATGTGTCTCCTGCCTCTTCGTGCACCCACGGTTGCCCCTCCTCTCTTCATCCCGCCGCCTCCCCAGCTGCCCCATGCTCTCCCCTCCTTTTCCATCCTCTCTGCCCTTTCCCTCGGCAGGTCCCGCCTGGTAGTTTTACTCTTCGTCGTGTGTGCTCCAAGTGGGTTTTAAGTGTGTTGTTTTCGGGGTGTTTTTAATACTGTGGCCAACTTTTAAACTGTGCATGCGCATCCAGTGTCTTCTCTGTGTTTTAAGAATCGCACACTGTGTTTTTTAAACTTTCTGGTGACTATTTTAACTGTCCCCAATGATCTTCTACATGTCAGTGATTTTTCCCTCCATTTTCTCCCCTTACTCTGTTTTATGTTCCCCTATTTTTACCTCCTTACGTATGTATTATTTTATTCTTGTTTTAGTTGTCATGTCACTCGGCTGAAGAGCGGCGGATTGTGCTGATGACAGCCCTCCCCTGCCCATATGGGGCAGGGGCATGAAATCACAACAAAGAAAAAAAAAAATTTTTTTTCAGTTATTGTGCTAAGTTTTTTGCTAATGAAGATGTCTTCCTGTTCAGGTGTATTTCTGCTTTTGATGAAGGTATATTTAGATATACCGAAACCTTGGTCAAGGATTTCAATAAATCTTTATTCTGCAACTGTTTGGCTGTTATCATTTACTGTGAATATTTTCAACAGTTGCTGATTCAGCCATGTTTAAAATTTTGTAGAATGGTTAAGTTCGGCTACTTGGAAACCATTTTCTGCCATTAATGGACTTTGTTTGTAACAACGATAGAATTTTTTTGGATAGTAATGCGCTATGACACCGGGGCACGATTGTTTGCGACTGGTTTGGAGAAAATTCTGGACTATTCGCGCGAACGATTGGACCACCCACATCACCCGACCTGAATCCCAAAGAACATTTATGGACACAACTGAAAGGTTAGTTCGGCCATAAAATCCTGCACCGGAAATACTTCCGCTGTTATGGGCAATTATAGCGGCAGCATGGCTGAGTATTTCCGCAGAGGACGTCCAGTGAATTTCCACGTCGAGTTGTTGCACTACACTGGGCAACAGGGAGTCCTATACGATATTAGGAGGTATCCCATGAATTTTGTCACTTCGCAGTAGAGTGACTGTATGGACTAGCATTCCAAACCAACGAATGTATTGACATCATAACTGGATCACAGTGTACAGTTTTGAAATAGGCAAGAGACAACATTTATTTTGACCACTGTACGTTTTCTTCCTCCAACAGACCAGCTGCTGCATGGAGCGGCAGATAGCTCCGCACTGAACAAATTTGGCGAGCAGGAGCGTCGCGGAGCAGATTAGTGCTGCAGGCGCGGCCTGACGCCCCTCGCCCCCGCCCCCGCCTCCGCCCCCGCCCCCGCCCCCCACGCCCTCGCGCACCGCTATTGTCGCGAAACAAACAGGCGGCAGACGCAGGCGGAGCCAGTTAGCAGACGAGTTAGCGTAGATTGCTTGCATAGCGGCGCCGCACCGCACGCGCGCTGCGTTCCCGTGCGCAGTGTCTGCTCGTTAACCGGAGCCCGCGCTGTCGCGGGCTGTCGGCCTCAAAACGCGTCACGCCCTTCACAACTCACGGCGGCGCTATTCAAAACATTCCTGGCGGTATCACGTCTGAATGTCATGCGCTCCGAAATGACGTTTTCCAGGCGCGTAACGCGCCGGTAGCGTGCTAAAGACGTCTAATGCAGAAAGTGTGTTATACTGCTGGGTGAAACGTTGCAGACAGTGGCCTGCATGGATGAGGGTCAATATGAACCGATCCCTGAGTTGTAAGATAACATTTGGACTTACCTCGACAATGTTCAGCTGTTGTGAACCTACGCGCAACTGAATGAAACTAATTTTAACGTCAACACATTTTTCCTTTTTATTTTGTCAAAGGCATCACCAGTGGCCTGCAATATAAAGTGTGTTTCACAGTTTCTATTACAGTCTTCTATTGATAGTAAAGCTTGCAAATGTAATAAACTCTAAGACGAAATAAACAACGCGTTATGAAAGAATTATCCGAATTGGGTGAGAATCGATAGATGTAATCCGCGTGTACACACAAACAAATAATTACAATTTCAGACAAATTGGATGATTTATTCAAGAGAAAGAGCTTTACGAATTGGGGAGGTAAATAAAGCGGTGGTCCAACACTGGCCATTATGAAAGCAGTTATTCAACGTGGTGTTGGTTGATAAAGTTTCTAGATGTCCTCCAGAGAGATATCGCTCCAAATTCTGGCCAATTGGTGAGTTGTGTCGTTGAAATCGCGAGATAGTTGGAGGGCTCTTCCCATAACGCTCCACTGAGTTCGCGAGAGGTCAGCAACTTTGATGGTCAAAGTAGGTTTTGGAAACAAGAAGATGTCCAGTAAAAGTTCTCGCTATATGCAGGCGCTCATTACCTCCACGAAATGTAAGACCAGGATACCTAGATATGAAGGGCAACAAAACATGATGTAGAATATTGTCGAGTACCACTGTGCTGCATACGAGAATTAAAGTGGTCCTGCTATTAAAACAAATTACACCACAGTATTTTGTAGTTGTTGGGCTGTATAGCGAGTGAAAGGCAGATTGCTTTCCATTCACTGGCCACGACGTCTACAGATATGTCTTTGGCCTGGAAGCTTATTGACTAGAGTAGAATTATCAAAATATCCACGGGTGTGCTGCCGGTCTATACTGTCCAACGGGCACAATATTTCGGCGATCATACATGTCGCCATCATCAGGTGAACTGACGGACTGAGCTCCTGTGAACGTGCCGGCACGGAGATCCGTACGCTATGGTTGCTCAGAGGGAACTGGGTTCGGTCGCGGCGGCGGCCGATTTAAATACCCTCCGCCCGCGGCGCGCTCCCTCCGCCGTCCGCGCCACGGTCGCGCGGTGGAACAGATTGCGACGGCATCTGAGATAACGTTTGCTCGATTTACTCTTGATCAACCAAATCGCTGGTTCCCAAGCCTTGCTAAGATTATAGCCACAGTCACGGTTTATGAGGTCGTCATTGGTGCGAATTTGTGATGGCCTCTCTAACAACGCTGTCCCAGTATCTCGACGTCTGTACCAGAATCCTCGTGCGGTCATACTCCATGGCGTGATTTTCCGACAAACAATGTTCAGCGACCGCCGACTTGCTCGGATACATCAGTCGAGTGTGCCTCTGGTGTTCACGGCATCGATCCTCGACGGTACGCATCGTCTGACCAATATACGACTTGCCACATTGACATGGAATCTGGTACACGCCGGCCTTCCTCAAACCGATGTCATCTTTGGCGCTCCCCACCAGTGCACGAGTTTTATTTGGAGGACAAAACACAGTTCCGACCCGGTGTTTCTTCAGAATGCGGGCGATTTTCCCCGAGAGTGCGCCTGTGTATTGAATAAATGCAGTGCCTACCTCCTACCTCGTGATTTCATCCATATCAGCAGGTTGTGCTGCAGTGGTTGGGCGGAGAGCACGTTCAATCTGCCACTCTGAGTACCCATTTTTTCGAGATACAGTTCTCAGATGTTCCATTTCCTGGGGTAGACTGTCTGCGTCAGAGATAGTGAGCGCCCTGTGTACTAGAGTTTTAAGTACCCCATTCCTCTGTGAAGGGTGGTGGCAGCTGTCTGCGTGCAAATACAGATCAGTGTGCGTTGTCTTCCGATACACCCCATGACTTAGGGTGCCGTCAGCCCTTCTCTTGACCAAGACGTCACGGAAAGGTAATTTACCCTCCATTTCAGTCTCCATAGTGAATTTGATGTTGGGGTGTATGGAGTTTAGATGTGTAAGGAAGTCCAGGAGTTTATCCACACCATGTGGCCAGATGACGAACGTGTCGTCCACGTAACGGAAAAAGCAAGTAGGTTTCCATACAGATGACGACAGGGCTTCCTCCTCGAAGTTCTCCATGTACAAATTCGCTACCACCGGTGAATTATTTTTAGTAATTGTGCCACGTTGAACTGAGCCCCAATGACGAGGAGGATGGGTTTGGAGGAGCCCCAGACGGCAATGGGATACCAACCTGACAGTCGTTCGCTATACGGCCCAACAACGAGGAGACGTGGTCTGGGGTCCTATGTCTTTTTACAGTGGAATCTCTTTGGTTATCATCCGTGGCATCCTTACATCATAGCGTACGTCGACGATATTATACGCCACTTTTTATTGCCCTTCATGACAAACCATCCTTGGCTTACATTTCAGCAAGATAATGCCCGCCCGGATAGGCCGAGAGTTTCTCCTGCTTGCCTTCGTGCTTGCCAGACCCTACCTTGGCCAGCAAGGTCGCCAGATGTCAATTGAGAACGACTAGAGCATTATGAGCACAGCCCTCCATCCAACTCGACATTTTGACACTCTAACGAACCAGTTGGAGAGAATTTGGTTCGATATCCTACACGAGTACATCCAACAACTCTATTAATCAGTGCCAAGCCGAATAACAGCTGGCGTAAGGGCTAGAGGTGCACCAACGCGATGCTGTCTTGCTCAGTTTTCGATGCTCTTTCTTGAGAAATCATTCATTTTTTCTGTGATTGTAATCATTTGTTTGTCTGCACATGTACATCACACCTTCTGATAAGCACCCAATTCGGATAACTGCTTCGTGGTGCCTAATCTTCTTTCCTTAGAGTTTGTTTCGATACAAAATGAGTCTGAAAATTGGATCACTTTGAAATCTCCCGCTTATCAGTACGGTACGTAGTGGTAGAGCTGCACAGCGCGTGTATGGGATCGCCTCGGTCCATCGCAGACAACATTCGTCCGACTACAACAATAGCTGCGAGAAACTGGATCGTTTGCAACTAGGAGGATTGACTGTGATGCTCCACGGAAGCGCACGAAAGTTTTGGACAGTGTGTATGGAAGCACGCGCCGCAGATGCAACCTGTGCGACGAACAGAACGGGTCGCCACGTTAAGCGGATCATGTACACACAGATTGGAGTTCGCTGTCTCCACTGTGTGTGGATCCTGGAGAGGGAGATTTGAAAGAAATTCGATCACTGAAGTGATTTTACCTCCGAACGCTTCATTTTCGTCATGGATTCATTATCGAAGATTCATTAAAAATTCACTTCTACAAACCCTATAAGCCAGTGATAGAATCTGTTGGACACACTGTACACATGCTAGCGTCCCGCTCTGGTTTCGCATGGCCACCAGTATCTGCAGCCGTAGACTTTTCTACTGTGCCGCTGTTTTTTATTATGGGCCTTTGCCTACAGTTATGATTAAAATTCTGAGAAGAGCACTAGGTAACTGAATATGAACTCCAACCGCTGGCAAATTTATAAAATTCAATAGCGTATAATTTTAATTGTTATTTCATTCTCCTTGTTCCATGTGTGACTGGGGTAGGCTGGCAGCGATACAATCAACCCGCTTTTCAGCCAGTAGACATTCTTCTCTAATCATACGTTAAAACATAGTACAAGGAGATATTTACCATGAACTGAAAGGTGATTTGAATGGGAGACTGTAGGAAATAATGATGTCTTCACGAAAAATTTGGAAAACAGTGTTAAAAATGTGAACAGACAGCACAGTTCAAAACATCTGAAAAATATTTGTTCGTCTATTTCACCTGTATCTCTAGCGAAATTCATCACGCAATGACGTCGTATCTCCTGAATTATGTGCTGTACAGTGATATAATTTTGCAGCTGCATCCAGTACTATATGTGGGTAATATCCGTTACGTGTGTTGTAAATAGAATTAGTACTAAAGATGTAATAAATTAAAACGTTATTCATGATGTGGAAGTTTTTAACGCATCTCATTGTGTATGAGGCTATATCTCCTGAAATATCTATTGCACAATGAAATGTATTTCTAGGTACATTGAGTGGAAAATATGGGTACTCTCTAATGTCTGCAAAATATGAAGCGAGTACAGTTAGTAGTAAAAGAGTTATCAACTAAAACGCCATACATTTTGCGGCAGTTTCTCACGCATCTCAGTATTTGAGGTCATGTCTCCTGAACTAAGTGCCGTATAACGATATATTTTTGTGGCCACTGACGCAATGCGCCTCAGTTTTGATCTACGTCTACAGCTACACGCATACAACGCAAGCCACAGTACAGGGCATAGTGCAGGGTACTCATACCACAACTAGCCGTTTCCTTTCCTCACAGATAGAACGAGGAAAAAACGACAGTCTATAGGATCTGTATGATCCCCAATTCCTCGTATCCTCGCAGTTGCTACGCGAAATGTATGTTGGTGGCAGCAGAATCGTTCTGCAATCAACTTCATACGCCGGTCTTCTAAACTTTCTCAGTGGTCTTCTTGAAAATGAACGTCTTCTTCCCTCCAGGGATTGCCACTTGAGCTCTCAAAGCGTATGTGTAACTCTTGCATGCTGATTCTACCTGTAACGAATCTAGCAGCTCGCCTCTTAATTCCTTCGATGTCATCTTTCAGTCCGACCTGGTGCGGATTCTAAACGCCAGAGCAGTACTGAAGCACATGTCGCATTGTCGTCCTGTCTGCAGTCTCTTTTACAAATGTACCACACTTTCGCAATAATCTCCCAATAAACCTAAGTCGACCATTCACTTTACATACCACAATCCTCATATGCATCTTCTATTTAATGTCACTTCGCAATGTTACGCCTATATTTTTAAATGCTGTGGCTGTGCCAAGCAGGACACTACTTAGGCTGTATCCGAACATTATGGGTTTGTTTTTCATACTACTCTGCATTAACTTACATTTTTCAACTTCAAAAACCTACTGCCACTCAACCAGAAATTTTCTCTAGGTAATCTCGTATCTAAGTTTAAATTTTTTGTTTTTATGTTTTAACCTCGCCAGAGATTAAGGCATCATTGGAAGATCAGTAACCACCTAATTATTCAGCATGAGGCAAGTGACTAACAAAGCCAAAGACTGACAGCACCATTGTCCAGAAACAAATAACTGAATCTTTTGTAAAGTCTCTTCTATGGAATCATTGCAAGATAGATTAAAACTATTAGCATAAATATAATTAACATAAATTTTAGGTATAACATTAAAATTTGTTAATTATATTTATGTTAACTTTCGTTAACGTTTCATTGATGGTTTTATTGTCGTTTCGAATTTAATCGATCATCGTTATTAATTTATCTAGTTTTGACTTTAATTAATTTATCTTCACTTCATCTTGATTAATTTACCTCAGATTAATGTAGTCTCTATTCCAATATGAGAATTTGTTAATCAGTTTATCTTAGTTTCGAGTTTATTTTTTATCGGTCGATTTTTCCGACCACTGTAGTGTGTGTTGAATTTTTGAGGAGGCGCCCAAGGAGAGGCGTCTTATATTTTTTCTTAGGAAAGTCATTATGGAAATCCCGAGATTACAAATTTAATCATTACAGATCTCAAACAAATAAAACAACAAATGAAAATTAAATTCTTCTTCGGTAAATTCGATCACAATTGTGCTCTTTTACAGTTACTTCTTGTGAAAAATCGTCTTTATACTGTTTACCGACATCTATTTCGCTTTCTTCGCTAGAATCCGAATCTTTTGCTTCCAAATAACATTTATTAATTCCCTTAAGAATCATTTTTATATGTTTCTCTCTACAGTCTTTATTTAAATCTTTTAATTCTAAAAATGCATCTTTTCCTTTACTGTAAACTGTAATATTTGTACAACAATTTTTTAGTAAATTAAATCCAAACTTTGTACTTGGTATTCTTCATGTAACAAATTATTCAATTTTTCTCTTGTATCTTGGTAACGCATTTTATCCTTGTAGAATAGATTTGATATTTTAGCATTTCTGTCTTTCTTCACTTATTACTATAAATTTTTAGTAAGTTACAAATAATTTTAATTAATATAAATATAAAAGCTGATTCTTTCTAAAGATATAGCGTCTTGGGAAACAGATGTATTTGTTTATGTAAGTAAGGAAACTACAAAAAAAGAATGGTTTCTGTTATTATTTAACTATTTTTGGTATAATGTTCACCATGTTTGTTGTGCAGAAGATGGAAATTTAATTCGTCCTCGTTATATTTTTGGAAATTTTTATATTTGTAAATATTTAGAAAGTTGGGTTGCACTTAATTACAAATATCCAGCATTGATGTTAGACATTTTTAAACAGTATAATATAGTTATTCCAGAAAAATTCAAAACAGTTAAAATAGATACTTAAAAATATAAATTGGATTAGACATCGGCCAGTCACTGACACCTTGTAATATGTACATAAAAATTAAACAACAGATACTAATCTTTCTTGGCATTTATTTGGTGCTGTTTTATTTTTATTGGTCTTAACTTTAATCTAGTAATTTGAATATATTTTAGTATCCTGTATTGTTTTTCTAACCAACAATTAGATACATAATACCTATCTATATTTCCACATTCAAAAATATATCTTTTCCATGATATTTTTCAATGGTAATGTTTGAAATATTTAGTTCTAATCCTTCTTCTAGTTCTTCTAGTCATTTACTATTTCACTTCTATTTTTCTTATATTTTTCCTAATATATTCTTCCAAATATGTTTTCAATTGTTTCTTTATCTTTTCCTTTATACAATAAACTGTCTTTGTTTTCGAAAATTGGATGTATTTTTAAGTAACCTATTCAGGGGAAAGAATTTCCATTATAAGTAGAAAGATCACCGCATTTTATTTCTAAAAATGGTTCTTACTTGGGATAATAAAAAATTTCTAATTCATGCCTAGAATTATATATATATATATATATATATATATATATATATATATATATATATATATATATATATATAAGAAACCTACAGAGGAACTGTACAAACATACGGAGACAATCACAGAAAAGATTAGAAAACGCAGACTACAATTCTATGGACACCTATACAGAATGCCATCACGCAGGCTGACCAAACAGATCTTTGACTGGGTAACCACTAGAAACAGCAAATGGGTGGCAGAGGTAGAAGAGGACCTGAACCAGCTCAACATAACAGCAGACACAATAAACGACAGAATAAAGTTCAGAAACATCATTAAGAAAAGTAAACTACATGAGATACAATGCTACAAACGAACAGGCATAAAATGGACCGAAGAAGGCAAGCAAGGTCACAGCCAGAAGATGAAAGAAATATGGGCAACCAAAAAGGCAATCAAGATGAAGCCGAAGACACAAAGCCGACAAGAAGCATGGACAGAGGACCGGAAACAGAAACACAGCGAGCGAATGAGAGAAGTTTGGGCAGCAAGGAAGGCAGCAAAAGGAACTGGCCATGTAGTTTAGTCCAAACACCAATAATAATAATAATAATAATAATAATATATATATTGTACAATTTGGTTCCCCAGTACACCTACATATGGAAACTTATTTTCATCATTTACCACCACAAAAGCATAAATTTTATAAACTCACCTTGTTGTAAAATCTATCCATTGTCATTAAAATGATTTTCTCTTCCTTTTCACTTATTTTTTGTTCCTTCTCCAAAATATTTTTGTATTCTTCCCCTAAAGATTGTGTTTAGCGAAATATACTAGTTTTCTTCCTTGTGTACTTAAATTTTCTATTTCGTGCTGTCATTCTGGACTGTGGACTGTAAATATACTGCTTTAAACCAATTAATTTCTTTAATAGGATATGGACAGAGTTTGCTGGAAATATTTATTCCTTTACAAGACACAATGGAATAGTTTTTACTAATCCTAATTCTCTGATATTTTTGTTTTTGGGTATCAAAAAAGCAAGCTATGGGATTTAAGAAATATGATTCTCCAGATTTAATAAAATATATTTGGGTTGCAGATATTATATTATGTGCCTCTTCGAAAATTTCTGAACAGTTAACAGGTATATAGTTAAAACTAAGTGCAGATAATACAGCTTTAACTGATATTTCTCTTTATTTGTATTCTTGTTAATTTTTTAGTACTTTATTACCCCAATATACATTTTGTAGAAGATAATTAAAAAATACAAGTGTTTTGTAAGGAATCCATTAATTTTTCCCACATTTTAAATATTGGAACAAATTAAAAAGGAGCTTTCTCGCAATATTTGCTGTTACTAGTTATTAATTTTGAACAATATTTTTGTGGATCAACGTCTTGTTCATTTGGCAATCTGGATTTATGTAATTATAAACTGTTAGTCCCAGTTTTATAATTTCGTTTTCTTTAGCTAATGTAGAAGCAAGTTTCCATTAATCATTTACTGGGACAATTTAAAAAAGCTATAATATGGTTGCCAAGTTGTTTATTAACTCCTGGATTCTATAATTGTCAAATAAATTTATTTTATATTTTTACTCTAGAATTGAAATAAATCCAAGTTAAACAGTGTTTTCCTACAGAATTATCATTGTTTACTATTGCATTACAATCTTCTTTATATTATCCTTGTTTGAAAAAGTTAAAATTATTTGTTAAATATTTCCTCATTTCTTCGTTACCAAAATTACCTGCAACATCTTTTGTTACATGTAAAGCTAGTGAATATTAATGTTCTTTTGCAAGTTCTGTTAAAATTTCTGGTAATTCATTTGAAAGTCTATCTAATTTAACATCAGCTAATTCTAATTTATAATTAGTGGCGATTGGGTTCTTACATTTTTGTTTAATAATTTTTATGTCTTTATTGATAATTTGTTTAATGCTATTAATTGTTTGTACATTAGAATCTAATAAAAAGGAAATTATGCTTTTACTCCAGGATCATCCATATGAAATTTGGAAAGTCTACATCTTAAAATACTAATAAAACCACCACATGCTTGGTTTTTACAACAAACTTTCCATTCTTCGTTTCCCTATCCCAATCAAATTTTTTTTTATTTTAACAATCGTAATATTAATGCAAAATAGTTCTGTATTTGGTTTAAACTCTACTACTTTTTCTCCCTTTCTCTGTAGATGAAATTGATTTTGATTTACAGTTAACAGGAAAAGAGCAGATAAAATTTAAATATAGAGAAGTGAAGAAACTTAAAAATAGAGACAATGAATGTCATGATCTGGAATTCATCCTTTGAAAATTTTACCTTGTTGATGAGGAATTTATTTATTTACTTTTTGACATTCACCATAATCCATTTTATTTATTCTTTTAGGTTCACCTTTACTTTAAAGAAATTTAAATTTATTTTCTTATATTCATCTTCTGTGATAAAAAATAATTAATTTGTTATAAGTTATATGATAATAAAAAAATATTCATTTCTATCAAATTTCTAGGTAATATAATATGAAATAGCCGTTTTTTAAATGAAAATTAATTATTTTGACCTAGAATTGTGGACTGTAGTAGATATAAAGTGTTGGTTCTGGGTAACCTTTTTACAAGATAGCAACATTTTTTACTTGCGGAGAAACTTGCTTTCAGGGGAAAGTGAGACTCCTCGTGTCTAATTAAATTTAAACATTCTGCATGTTGCGGTAGGTTTTCACCCTTCTCCGTGATTATGACGTCGTATCTCTTGAACAATGCACTGTACAATGATGTAACTTTGCAGCTACAGTCAATGGCATATGTCAGTACTGTCTGAAAAATGTTTCAAGCACACAGTTAGTAGTAAAGTAGCTAATGTGTGCCGCTGAATTCTTTGGCTATCTATTCGCTTCAGCGACAGTTGCAGCGCTGTCTGCACGACTAGAGGATACGAGAGGTCGCTAGGACGGGATTTTAAGGTAGAGAGTGGCGCGCGATAGTGAATGGAAGGATCACAGCATGCTTCGGACGAGTAAGGGCACAACACGTGACCCGCCGCAGCGGCTGTGGACTCGTCGAGAACAGCGGGGCCTGGCGCGCTGCTGTTCAGAGAAGCCCAAAATAAGCTACTGCGTCCGGCGCCCTGAACTTTCTGAAGTTTTGGGAGTATGGGGCGGGAAATACTACTCCTAGATTCATGGTAACATCATCATCAAGTGTCGTTCCTGGAAAATTTATCAGCTATTTTCCACAAAACTGACGTTACATTGTGCTGAAAGACGCTAAAAAATTAATCTGTTTACGTAAGCTGTTAAAACGGTTAGCACCGCTGGCATTTTAATATTTAACTGTTTACGCAGGTTGAAAATTTAAGCGGCTAGTGGCGATTCAGTATGATTCATTCATTTCAGACTTTAAAGATGGCTAAGCTCCGAATTGTACTTAAGATTTAATCTGTTTGTTGTGCAAGCTGTTAAAACTGTTAGCATCGTGGGCATTTCAATATTTAACTGTATGTGTAGTTTGAAAATTTAAACGGCTAGTGTCGATTAATATTGTGAATTCAAAGGCGGCTAAGCGGCGAGCTGTCTGTTTTCCCAATCTTTAGAAAATTGGAAAATTTGCCTTACTTTATATTGTAAAGTATTTTGCAGTTTAAATGGCGACTGCCGGTTCAATCTGGGAAAATGAATTGCTTAGGCGGCTACACTCCAATTAAAACTGAAGTATTTTGAGCGCTGATTTGAATGATACTACAGCTTATGTGTTTATTCCCTTAGAGCGAGTAGTGGTACTGAGAATCATAAATGATTGTTTTAGGTGAGGCTGCTGAGACCGTAGGAAATAATAAGTGAGCCGTGCGTTGCTAGTGTTCCTGCCATCATGTATTTTACACCCTGTTTTTAAAGTACTTCCACCTCACTACGATAATTTAAGTTACTACTGTCACTGAGTTGCTGCTTTATCTGACCGTGAGCGGCGTTAGCAGCGCATATCGATATATCCCCTCTTGTAGTATCTTTGCTCGACTGCTATTACTTCCCAGTTGTTGTCTGTCGTAAGTGAGTTCGCGTCGGGAGTTCGGGTTGCGAGTTCGGGTCTGCCAGTCAATTGGAACGTGTCTGGAACGCAGTCTGGACCTGTCACGTCGACATGGCTCGCCTGACCATTGCCGCCACGCATCACTTGAGCCGGGCCACGGTCTTGGTGAATCGTCGGTAGGTCGTCCCCTACAGGACAACGCGTTTTGGCTCGTCGATCATTCATGAGTCGGCTGTGTGTGTGTGTGTGTGTGTGTGTGTGTGTGTGTGTGTGTGTGTGTGTTATCGACTCCCGATTTGTCTTAGTGCGTACTTAGTTACTGTTTGGTATCGTTCAAGTCTTCCTGCAGTGTTTGTCAGGTTGTGTGTGTACTTGGCGTTATGTACACTGACGACTATTTTAGATGTTGTCATCATTCTGAGGCCAGTCGGTCGGTTGTTACGGACCAGGGAAGTTATCTCCGCGCGGTGCAGTCGGCTGTTTTCCTGTCAGCAGAACCGAGTGTTTGTATTGCTGAAATTTAGCCGCCATGAGGTGGAATTAACTATATTGGTTGACTATAATTCGAGTACACCACTGGAATTTTTGGCTTTGTGGCCGTTAGTGCTCCGGTTACTTGCCCTGGCCACTAATTTAATTTCAGGCAGTGTCCTTCCCTCACCTGCTGTCGCTGTACAACACGGTGTGTAGTTTTAACAGCTTAATACATACACATATTTGATTGTGGATAATTACGTCCGTAACACTTTGTGTTTGAGTTCTCATGTACCGATTGCAGGCCAGCAAGTCGTTTTGTCGGTCGGTCCGTGGCTGTCCCTTGGTTGGGTTTCCGACGGATCAAGTGTAGTTTGGCTCACCACCTGTGAACGATGGCAGACCGACCTCCCTGGACGCTTCTGAGTGCCGTTGTCTTTATTGTTTTTCCCACCGGTGTTTAATTATCTGTTCTCAGCTACTTAAAATTTATGGCCTATAGTTATTTTCTCTTTTTTCTTAAAAATTTTGCAAAATTAATTGTGGGCTTTCAGTCTAGTAACCTTATTCTTAAAATTATCTTTCAAGCTAACACATTGCGGCCTTCTGCCTTTAAGAGACTGTGGTAATATATTTTAAATTTTTTAAACTTAATTGTGGCCTTCAGCCATTTGTATTGCACCTTGCATATGATTGTTCTATCTGCTTGCTTTGAGGCTTTCCACCTAGCTGTTATACATGTTTTTTAATTATTTTATTGCTATTTTAACTGGATTTTTATCTTGTTAGTTTTTAAGATTTCTTGTTTGGAGGATTCCAGCCGTGAAAGAGTTGCATTTGCTAAAGGTTCGGCTATGTGCCGCTTTGATTGTAATTGTGTTATTAAATTACAATTAGAAGGTGAAACTGACCCCAACCTTATTTGGTCCTTTCCACAATCCTAATTACCTGTTCTGCCCAGCGGGTTTAGCAGGCGTTTCACTAAGATCTGATTGTCTTGTAATTATTTAGTCACAGAAGCCAGTTGATTCTGAATCACTAGTCAGCTTGTGTCATTTGTCCTAAAGGGGGCAACGATCGGCTGGAATTTATGAACCCCGATTGTACGGGTATTATTAAGTTCAACTTAAACCTGGAACGTGTTATTATGTAATGTAACTAACGCCAGTTGTATGTTGTTTTTCTTAATAACTGTGTCCATTCCTCAAATTCCGAATCATGATTTTGTCAATAAAGTATATTTCATTCTTTTGTGCCTTACACGAATTTGTCAATAAAGTAAATTTAATTCCTTTGGGCCTAGTGTCTTCCACTCAAGGGACCTTGTGTCCTAGCTACGCCTGCTCCAAAGGGTACCTTCACTCCTTGTTCCGCGCTAGAGATATGAGGAGGGAGGAGGTTTCAGTAGCAAACACCACGGTTTATGCAACAGTTTTACTGTATGAACAGCGAAAAGATAGTAGGCGATAAACCTTTTCCCTTTCTTCATTTTATACTGGTTGTCATGGAGAAAAAGGTTCTGAAAGGTTTGGAATAATGTGTAAATTTTGTTCCATGTAATTAAGTACTCTCATTCTCAAATAATGGATGACTAAAGTATGCGTAGGTGGCTCTTACTCCGACAGTGATGAATTGTGTACCAAGTTTGTTTCACATAGATCCATTGTTTTAGGAGGAGATGCGGAACACACACGCACTACGTGATCCATAGTATCCGGACACCCGGCTGAAAATGACTTACAAGTTCGTCGCGCCCTCCAACGGTACTGCTGGATTTCAGTATGGTGTTGGCCCACCCTTAGACTTGATGACAGGTTCCACTATCGCAGGCATACGTTCAGTCAGGTGATGGAAGGTTTCTTGGGGAATATCAGCCCATTCTTCACGAAGTGCTGCACTGAGGAGATGTACCGATGTCGGTCGGCGCGGCCTGGCACGAAGTCGGCGGTCCAAAACATTCCAAAGGTGTTCTATAGGATTCAGGTCAGGACTCGGTGCAGGCCAGTCCATTATAACGATGTTATTCCGTGTAACCACTCCACCACAGGCCGTGCATTATGAACAGTTGCTCGATCGTATTGAAATATGCAATCGCCATCCCTGAATGGCTCTTCAACAGTGGGAAGCAACAAGGTGCTTAAAACATCAATGTAGGCCTGTGCTGTTATAGTGCCACGCAAAACAACAAGGGATGCAAGATCCCTCCATAAGAAACACGACCACACCGTAACACCATCGCCTCCAAATTTTACTGTTGGCACTACACCCGCTGACAGATGACGTTCACCGAGCATTCGCCATACCCACAACCTGCCATCGGATTGCCACATTGTGTATCGTGATTCGTCACTGTACACAACGATTTTCCACTGTTCAATCGTTCAATATTACGCTCCTTACACCAAGCGAGGCGTCGTTTGGCATTTACCGGCGTGATGTATGGCTTATGAGCAGCCGTTCGACCGTGAAATCCAAGTTTTCTCACCTCCCGCCTAACTGTCATAGTACTTGCAGTGGATCCTAATGCAGTTTGGAATTCCTGTGTGATGGTCTGGATAGATGTCTGTCTATTACACAGTACGTTCCTCTTCAACGGTCGGCGGTCTCTATCAGTCAACAGACGAGGTCGGCCTGTACGCTTTTGTGCTGTACATGTCACTTCACGTTTCCACTTCACTATCGCATAGGAAACTGTGGACCTAGGGATGTTTAAGAGTGTGTAAGTCTCGGGTACAGACGTATGACACACGTGACACCCAATCACCTGACCACGGTCGAAGTCCGTGAGTTCCGCAGAGCGCCCCAATCTGCTCTCTAACGATGTCTAGTGACTACCGAGATCGCTGATATGGAGTACCTGGCAGTGGGTGGCAGCACAACGCGCCTAATACGAAAAATGTATGTTTTTGGGGTGTGGCCGGATACTTTTGATCACATAGTGTACATACGTAGATTCTCACATACCTACATACACACATATACACATGGATATAGTGTGCATCCTAAAAGTCGTCAGCCACCTTTTCTCTAATGTTCCTGCAGATATTTGAAATTTAGTTTGTGAAATGTGTAGCCGGATTCACTACAAACAAATACTGCCCACCAACTGTTTCATGTTATATCCAGTGGCGACAGCAAGCTTCTGCTTGTTTCCTGTTATGAGCATAGCGATATTTAAAGCGTTATTTAGCGCCCATTCCACTGAGCTGTGCCAAATTAGTGTAGTGCTATATTCGTTCTATCGACCTGTGTTAACAGGTACAGTAAAACACATAAACCAACCAGTACTCCAGTAGTGATTGAAAGAGCTGCTGCATGTCGGTATCACTAAGTGCGGGATTGTACAGTGCTGTCACTACCTTAGTACTGCATATTCTTCGTGTTTTACTGAGCCTATTAACACATATCGATAAAAAAAAGTTCGCACTAAATCTGGGACCGCTCAATCGAATGGGCACGTAAGATTTTGCTCTAAAAATCATTTTGCACTTAACGGGATATCAACCGTCGCTTTCCGTCGACCCTGGGCTTAGCATGAAAAACGTCATGAGTAGTATTTGTATGTGCTTATTCTCGTTACACAATGATAAAATAAATTGAAAACATCTGCCGAAGCCTCAGAGAAAACGCGACCCATTTGAGAGACACCTTATAAATGAGATTGTTTTTCATTGCGGTTGTGTGTGTTTTTCTGTGATCCCGTCAAGCTGATAAAAGCGAAATGATTCTGGTATAAGTAAGACTCCATTTGAAGAGACTGTGGAGTAAGCCTGCAGCCGGACTATCAACCTTACTGCTGATAGAATGTAGCCTTTCTATCCACTGTGGCACTGTGAAGGGGACGGCTGGCGAGTTCCTCGCCCTAGCAGCCCTTTACCAATGGGAAATATCGCCTGTACTATTTTTGACAATTGCCTGAATGTGCCTGGGGTCATCTTGCCTTCATGTAGGGACCGGGATAAGGAAACGTTCCCCATCTCAGTCAGGAACTGAACATGTGATCTCCTGAGTCTAGTTTGATACCCATTAGACAATCACTAAGACTCCTTTACAATCGCAAAAGATGGAATAATTACCATATTATTTATAAAACTGCAACTGCGATAGGGAAGCCTGTAAAACGAAAAAGACAACATAAATGCAAGGTCCCGTGGATCAGAAGGTAATAATTAAATTTTAAATGGGGGAGGGAGGGAGGGACGTAGAGAGAAAGAGAGAGAAAGATGGACACCATCCACATCGACACCACATACGAAACCTTTTATCCGCAACCGCTGATATTAAAGTCTGTGAACCGCTCTAACCCGTTCGGTACGCCGGAGTTTTCACACGAGGATTTCCCTCCAGTAAATTTTCATCAGCCTTTGTCGGACTTCATTGTCTTCGTTTCTTTGACGCAAACCTAGAGTCCAATAAGACCACAGATTAATACAACATAGCTTGCCACTTTCGTGGTACGTTCCGTAAGTTACAAAATTTCCATCGTAATTAACGAAAAGCATTTTGTAATATTTTCTTGCTGAGCGTTTATGCAGCACTGATAAGACAGAAGAAGTCGTGTTACAAACTATCTTGCATTATGTTTAAATTTAGTAACATAGTCCGTTTATCAAATGTACGTTAAATTTTCATGCTGCTGAATCGTGTTTACGTGCTACACTTGTCAGTTGAGAGTGGCTTAAATAAAAGAGGCCTCAAGTCTTATAAATAACATACGGACAATTCATTCGTTTATTGTAAATGCAGAATACAGAATAATAAATTATTGTTGTGAAATTCCACTGGTATGTGCTTCCAGTCAACAACATCCACCTAATTGGATTCCTTCTAGATAACAGTTCAGAGTAGATGCCTATTATGCCATTTAATTGGCACTATCTGAAATATGGGGGGAGCAACGACGAGATGGTGTGGTGAGGGTTGTAGCTACGGTGTAAGCTGTGAAACTGCTCGCCTCTGTGTGTGGGTGGGATCTTGTACATGTCACTTTCATATCTCAGGGGGCAGAAATGCCATAATATGTGAATCCTGTGCCTTCTCAAGATTTCGTCACATAAGCTACAATGAGGTTTCAACACAGCGTTAAACGATATCAAGGAAGTTCTGACATTGAAAGTATTCGTTTTGAACAAAATGAAGCTGTTAATAGAGACTGTCGTTACAAACAGCTTCCACAGGGCTTGGTAGCAACGTTAAGTCTCCTTTTTGGCGATTCCCACAGCTCTGTTGGCTGTTCATTCCATTATTCCAGGAAACCACTGTGCAGACATATGAAACGATCCCGGGTCGCGCCTTATGCTCTGCTGAGTATCTTCCGCTCCCCAGATGTTCTCTGTTGGAATCAAATCCGGTGCTGTTGATCATCTCCAAACTCCCAGACACGCTCCACTGGATTCAAATCTGGTGTACTCGCAGGCCAGGACAGGGTCTGCATGGTAGCAAAGACACTCGCGTCTGTCGTCTGCTGCCATAGCCCATTTACGTTAGGTTTCGCCGCACTGTCCTAAGGGACACATTCATCGTATATCCAACACTGATTTCTGTGGTTATTTCACGCAGTGTTGTTTGCTCGTCAGCACTGGTAAATCTGTTCAAACACCGCTGCTCTCGGTCGTTAAAAGAAGGCCGTCGGCCACTGTGTTCTCCTTGGTGAGAGGAAATGGCTTGGATTTGATATTCTAGGCACACTCTTTACACTGTGAACCTCGGATTATTGAATTCCCTAATGATTTCCGAAACGGAATGTCTCATACATCTGGCTCTGACTACCATTCTGCTTTCAAAGTCTGTTAGTCCCCGTCATGCGGCCATAATTACTTCGTAAACCTCTCCACATGAATCACGCTAGTACAAATGACAGCTCCGCCAAAGCACTGCCCTTTTACACCTTGTGCACACCGTCACTACCGCCATTTTTATATATAACTATTGCTGTCTCAAGAGTTTTGTCACCTGAGGTTTCATTGCATGTTGACTGGGTGGTTATCACAGACTGATATCGTTTATCTGATTCTTCAAAGATTTAGTACTACTCGGCTTGCATTCTTCTTGCATCCACCTCGTGGTGTACGGACAATCAAAATTGTTCGACCGGGCTACGAAGACCTTAATGGCAGCATCAACTACGAGGCAAGTAAGGAAACCGTCTCAGGACTCGGTGGTCGAGGTATCGCTCCTCCGTTGCTGTTACAAGTCATGGTTCAACGTAGTGAAGATCTTACAATATCTGCCGAGACCGAGCAAAATTTCCTTTACGAGACATCTGATGTTGCCCATCTTCAGTTACCATTACTGCTCCAAGCTCAGCTCGAGTCGATTCCGTTAACAGAAGTCGTTGCTGCCACAGGCGCCAATTCTGCGGACCCTGGCTTTCCCCAAATCCGCTAAAAGTTAATTGTTCTTCCTAATACGCTATACACACAAAAAATACAATTTTATTAATTGCTGTTCTTACTGGTCTTGCAAATTTAATGATTAGCATCTGTATTGCTGGTTCGTTCTAATCAGTCTTCACCATCAGTACCAGTACCAACGGTGATGATCAGGTCCAATATTCCAAGGAGCATAGGGGACGATGCGGGAGACCCGCACCGCCGACTACGCAAGGTCCTAGCGGAGGTGGTTCGCCATTGCCTTCCTCCCACCGTAATGGGGATGAATGATGATGATGAAGACGACACAACAACACCCAGTCATCTTGAGGCAGGGAAAATCCCTAAACCCGCCGGAAATCGAACCCGGGACCCAGTGCGCGGGAAGCAAGAACGCTACCGTAAGACCACGACCTGCGGACACCACTAGCAACATATAAAAATACGGTCTGATCAGATTTACGTGTGGAGTTTAGGCATGACACAGGCCCCTTAAGTCTAGGGTATCCTCTTAGAAATACCAATTAAATGTGTAGATTGCTCTGCTTATGTGTGAGAGCAGTTCTGTCTCACTGAATGCATCCACTGTCCCTAAAGGTTTCATTTGTTATCTGCCACATAATACAACATGGTGACGCACTTGTTCTTATTGCAGGAAATGTAGAAATTTGATCACATTAATATTCTTGGAAAATTTTTATGTGTCCACTATACCCATTCGCTGGTTATTTCACAGCTGTACTGAATAACCGAACGTCAGATTATACATCAACAGACACATTCATTCTTTCATGTGCTTCAGAAGAATGGTTCAGTAATTCAGTAATTCTACAAAGGTTTCACAGATATGAGTTGTGTGTACAATATAACTCCTCAATACATTTATAGGATGTTTCTATAAGAGCGTGTAAAAATTTAACAGGATATAGAGCATGCTCCACTGAACAATAGAAGGTAGGGAACATGGGTTCGGTGAAGCCAGCTTAAGGAGATATGAAAGCGTACTTGTCTACCGCTTTGTCTAGCATTACTGTTTTCCTACTTATTTACAGCTAACATGCATACTAGTTTACAAGTACTGAGCTGTTCATTTACATGTATAGTTTTTATTCCCTGCAACGGTACAAGGACGAGGAGCCAGTGTGGATGTCATTTCAGTGTGGATGTCCGCAACCCTCTCAGTGCTATATTTCCTTGCCCCTGGAATGGATGTGGATGTCCTATTCCATGGCCTGCGAAGTCACCTGACATGAATCACCTAGATTAGTTTCTATGGGATATATAAAGTATGAGGCCGCAGTGCATATGCAGTTCGAATTAGTTGCCAGACTTGTAGCTGCCTGTGATGTGATTCGAAACACACCAGGGATGTTTGACAGAGTGGTTCAGAATCTCGTTCGCTGATGTCTTACTTGAGATTGACGGCCGTCAGTCTCATCACATTTTGTAAGATACAGTACAAATGGCACGTTCATTGCGTCAGTGACAGTATTTGGAGTTAACTGTAATCATAGTAAATAAATAAGGACACAGTAATGTGATTTTACTCCTATTATCTCCTTAAGCTGGCTTCTGAGACTCCAGTTTCCGTCACACCGGTTCCCAAAACTCTTGAAGATAGACGTTGACTGTGGATATTGTATCGCAGATAAGTCCCTTTGACTGTTCAAAGATGTCACTAAACCCGCCCAAAGATGTAAAGAACAATACAGAAGCAGCGCCTATTAGACGGAGAGGGTCCGACAGCTGATCAGTTCCAGTCATTCCACCAGGAAGGAGGTACACGGCTAGTGTTGTCTGTAGTTCAACCATGTCCAGACAGTCAATAGCGCCATTCAATCGCGTCCGCATTGTTACTTTGTGCCAGGAAGGGCTCTCTACAAGGAAAGTGTCCAGGCGTCTAGGAGTGAATCAAAGTGATGTTATTCGGAGATGGAGAAGACACAGAGAGACAGGAATTGTCGATAACATGCCTCGCTGAGGCCGCCCAAGGGCTGCTACTGCAGTGGATGACCGCTACCTACGGATTATGACACGGAGGAACCCTGGCAGCAACGCCACCATGTTGAACAATGCTTTTCGTGCTGCCACTGGACGTCGTGTTCCGACTCAAACTGTGCGCATGAGGCTTCATGATGCACAACTTCACTCCCAACGTCCATGGCGATGTCCATCATTGCAACCAAGACACCATGTAGTGCGGTACAGATGGGCCCAACAACATGCCGAATGAACCGCTCAGGATTGGCACCACGTTCTGCTCACAGATAAGTGTCGCATACGCCTTCAACCAGACAATCGTTGGGGACCTGTTTGGAGGCAACACGGTCAGGGAGGACGCCTTAGACCACTGTCCAGCGAGTGCAGCAAGATGGACGTTCCCTGCTGTTTTGGGGTGGTATTATGTGGGGCCGACGTACGCCGCTGGTGGTCATGGAAGGCGCCCTAACGGCTGTAAGCAACGTCAATGCCATCCTCCGACCGATAGTGCAACCATATCGGCAGCCTATTGGCGAGGCATTCGTCATCATGGACGACAATCCGTGACCCCATCGTGCACATCCTGTGAATGACTTCCTTTAGGATAGCGACATCACTCGACTAGAGGGGCCAGCATGTTCTCCAGACATGAACCGTACCGAACATGCCCAGGGTAGGTTGAAACTGGCTGTTTACGGACGACGTGACCCACCTACCACTCTGAGGGATCTACTCCGAATCGCCGTTGAGGAGTGGGACAATCTGGACCAACAGTGCCTTGACGAACTTTTGGATAGTATGTCATGACGAATTCACGAATACACGTATTCACCATGCAAGAGGACGTGCTACTGAGTGTTGGAGGTACCGTTGTGTACTGCAATCCGGACCACCACGCCTGAAGGTCCTGCTGTATGGTGGTTCAACATGTAATGGGTGGTTTTCATGAGCAATATATATATATATATATATATATATATATATATATATATATATATATATATATATTCCCGCGTGGGGTTGTTGGTACCCCCATCGGGCGCCTCCCCAGGTGGCGGATAGGGGAAAGCTTCCTAGATATAGATGGTACTGGGAAAATGAAATACCCAGGGCGGACCAAAAACCAATAAACAAAGTGGTGTCTGTTCAGCATCTGGCGGCCAGTGGCCAGCGTCTGTTCCTCTAGTTGAGGTGGCTGCACAAAATCTTATTGAACTCAAAAATCGAGTCGTATACCTGTGGTCTCAACAGAGATCACCACAAAAACTAAAATTCAACTTGAACGCATGATGGAAAAGACGCCCACAGAGTCACTACCCCAGGCACCAGTCGATAGACTGGATTCATCTGATCATCGGATTCTGGGGGCTCAGGGACACCATGCGGAGAAGAATCGGAGCTTCTCAAAAACTCCTCACACTCTCGAAACGAAACGTAACAATTTTATTGGTACAATTAATGTGAACACCCTCACTAAAACAGACAAATTAAAGCAACTTACCAACGCAATGGGAAAATTTAACGTGAAAATCACTGCACTGCAAGAGACAAGATTCACAGATGAAGGACTCTTTAACACAGAGAATTACACGATATAGAAGGGCAAACTTGCCATAAAAGTAAGTGACAAACTACCACTTTTCGGAACAGGATTCGCCTTACACACTTCCGTACTCGACTCAGTTATTGACTTCACGTCTCGTAGTGAAAGAGTCTCCGTGTTATCAGTAAAATCAGCTAATAAAGCATACACTCTGATCAATGTGCACACCCCCACAAATCACCACAATAAAATCTACCCTGAAACAGTAGACAATTTCTGGGAAACACTAGAAGAAACAACAAATAAAGTACCTAGGCACCATGTGAAAATCTTAGTAGGCGATTTTAACGCACAATTAGAGAAGGAAAAAAAATTCAGAGATACCACTGGACCCCCACACCAAACACAAACGTACCAACAAGAATGGTGAAAAACTAATCGACTTCTGCAGAAACTTTGGACTTAAAATAATTAGTACCCAGTTTCAAAAACCTGCACATAAATTAACCACATGGAGATCACCCAGTCTTAGACAGGGTGAATACCAAATAGACCATGTCGCAACTTCCAAAGAAAACATAAAAGAAATTCAAAACATCAGAACCTGCAAAGGTGTCTTTGAATCAGATCATCATCTTCTCCAAATAAAAACAAAATTCCAACCCAACAGAATGCTAAAAAGGCCACCCAAAAGTACCAAACCAGATCCGGAATATCTGCAGCTCAACAAAGAAAAAATCATCATGCAAATTAATCAGGAAAAATCAACAGACTGGAAGAAACTAACAGAGAAAATTCAGGAAGCCCTCAAATTAGGACAACCCCCTCGCAAAAGGAAACATCGCTGGTAGAATGTAACCTGTGATGAGGCAGTCGACAACCGAATAACTGCATGGAAAAAATTTAGCAGTCACAAACCTGAAGAAAACTGGGAAAACTTTCTTAAAACTCAAAAACAGACCTCAAAAATAATTAGAAAAGGAAAAGGGGGATATGACAACAACAGACTCTCTGAAATCCAGCAGAATTTCATCAAAAATAATACAAGAAATTTTTAAAAGACTTTCAGAGAAAACTTACAGGGATACCAAGCGCCTAGCTTGTGCTTCAAGAAACCCGATGGCTCTTTGGAAACCAACACGAAAAATAACTGCAAAATCTTAGCCCAATATTTCAGTTCCTTCCTCAACTGCGAACCACCCCAAGAAAAACTTGTCTTCTCTTCTCCAGTATTCACACACCCAGACCCACATGCCCCGGATCTTGAAGAAATAATGGAGATAGTCAAGCAGTTGAAAAACAACAATGCACCAGGAGAAGATGGGATCATTGCTGAGTTCTGGAAACTAAACGATCCTATACTTATGCAGAAATTACACCATATAATGTCAGACATATGAATAACGGAGCAGATACCAGAGGACTGGAAATGCGCTCTAATTCACCCGCTACACATAAAAGGGCGACAAGACAGACATGAACAATTACAGAGGAATTTCTCTGCTCCCAGTCGCTTACAAAATCCTTTCCAAAGCGCTTTTAAACAGGATAGAGTCTCAAGCAGATACACTAATTGGTGAATACCAGGCCGGATTCAGAAAAGGACGCTCATGTGCGGAACAGATTTGGTGCTTAAATACAATATTACAAATGAGGAAATGCAGAAACACAGAAAAATGCATCGACTTCAGGAAAGCATATGATTCAGTGGACCGTGGAACCCTGTTTAAAATCATTGAAGAATTTGGGATCGACCGAAAGACACGAAAAATCACAGAACAGACACTTACAGGAACAACGGCCAAAGTGAAATTCAAGGGCGAAGTATCAGAACCCTTCGAAATCAAATCTGGAGTCCGACAGGGGGACGGACTATCCCCAATCCTTTTCAATATTGTTCTAGAAAAGATAAATGGGAATGGGAACCTCACGTAAAGGGTATCCAAATTGGTATCAAGAAAGAGAACCGAATTAAAGTCAAGTGCCTTGCTTTCGCTGACGATATTGCCATTATCACCAATAACAGAACAGAAGCGATTCACGCAGTGGAAAAACTACATGAAATTTCACAAAAAACCGGACTACAGATATCTTATGAAAAAACCCAATATATGGAAAGGCAGCCAGAAAACAAATCCCCTTTAATAACAAAATATGGTAAAATTGCACAAGTCTGCCATTTTAAATACCTCGGTGAAACTATACAGTCCTAGGGATTAAACCGAATTGCCAATGAACAAAGAATCACCAAGCTCCAGAAGGCCTAAAAGCTAACATGGGCGCATTACAAGAAGAAGTGCATTTCGACAGACGCAAAATTAAGGCACTATACAACAGTGATTCTTCCAGAAGCAATCTGTTGTTGTTGTTGTGGTCTTCAGTCCTGAGACTGGTTTGATGCAGCTCTCCATGCTACTCTATCCTGTGCAAGCTTTTTCATCTCCCAGTACCTACTGCAACCTACATCCTTCTGAATCTGCTTAGTGTATTCATCTCTCGGTCTCCCTCTACGATTTTTACCCTCCACGCTGCCCTCCAATACTAAATTGGTGATCCCTTGATGCCTCAGAACATGTCCTACCAACCGATCCCTTCTTCTGGTCAAGTTGTGCCACAAACTTCTCTTCTCCCCTATCCTATTCAATACTTCCTCATTAGTTATGTGATCTACCCATCTAATCTTCAGCATTCTTCTGTAGCACCACATTTCGAAAGCTTCTATTCTCTTCTTGTCCAAACTATTTATCGTCCATGTTTCACTTCCATACATGGCTACACTCCATACGAATACTTTCAGAAATGACTTCCTGACACTTAAATCAATACTGGATGTTAACAAATTGCTCTTCTTCAGAAACGCTTTCCTTGCCATTGCCAGCCTACATTTTATATCCTCTCTACTTCGACCATCATCAGTTATTTTGCTCCCCAAACAGCAAAACTCCTTTACTACTTTAAGTGCCTCATTTCCCAATCTAATTCCCTCAGCATCACCCGACTTAATTAGACTACATTCCATTATCCTTGTTTTGCTTTTGTTGATGTTCATCTTATATCCTCCTTTCAAGACACTGTCCATTTCATTCAACTGCTCTTGCAAGTCCTTTGCTGTCTCTGACAGAATTACAATGTCATCGGCGAACCTCAAAGTTTTTATTTCTTCTCCATGAATTTTAATACCTACTCCGAATTTTTCTTTTGTTGCCTTTACTGCTTGCTCAATATACAGATTGAACAACATCGGGGAGAGGCTACAACCCTGTCTTACTCCCTTCCCAACCACTGCTTCCCTTTCATGTCCCTCGACTCTTATAACTGCCATCTGGTTTCTGTACAAATTGTAAATAGCCTTTCGCTCCCTGTATTTTATCCCTGCCACCTTTAGAATTTGAAAGAGAGTATTCCAGTCAACATTGTCAAAAGCTTTCTCTAAGTCTACAAACGCTAGAAACGTAGGTTTGCCTTTCCTTAATCTTTCTTCTAAGATAAGTCGTAAGGTCAGTATTGCCTCACGTGTTCCAGTGTTTCTACGGAATCCAAACTGATCTTCCCCGAGGTTGGCTTCTACTAGTTTTTCCATTCGTCTGTAAAGAATTCGTGTTAGTATTTTGCAGCTGTGGCTTATTAAACTGATAGTTCGGTAATTTTCACATCTGTCAACACCTGCTTTCTTTGGGATTGGAATTATTATATTCTTCTTGAAGTCTGAGGGTATTTCGCCTGTTTCATACATCTTGCTCACCAGATGGTAGAGTTTTGTCAGAACTGGCTCTCCCACGGCCGTCAGTAGTTCCAATGGAATATTGTCTACTCCGGGGGCCTTGTTTCGACTCAGGTCTTTCAGTGCTCTGTCAAACTCTTCACGCAGTATCATATCTCCCATTTCATCTTCATCTACATCCTCTTCCATTTCCGTAATATTGTCCTCAAGTACATCGCCCTTGTATAGACCCTCTATATACTCCTTCCACCTTTCTGCTTTCCCTTCTTTGCTTAGAACTGGGTTTCCATCTGAGCTCTTGATATTCATACAAGTTGTTCTCTTATCTCCAAAGGTCTCTTTAATTTTCCTGTAGGCGGTATCTATCTTACCCCTTGTGAGATAGGCCTCTACATCCTTACATTTGTGCTCTAGCCATCCCTGCTTAGCCATTTTGCACTTCCTGTCGATCTCATTTTTGAGACGTTTGTATTCCTTTTTGCCTGTTTCACTTACTGCGTTTTTATATTTTCTCCTTTCATCAATTAAATTCAATATTTCTTCTGTTACCCAAGGATTTCTACTAGCCCTCGTCTTTTTACCTACTTGATCCTCTGCTGCCTTCACTACTTCATCCCTCAAAGCTACCCATTCTTCTTCTACTGTATTTATTTCCCCCATTCCTGTCAATTGCTCCCTTATGCTCTCCCTGAATCTCTGTACAACCTCTGGTTCTTTTGGTTTATCCAGGTCCCATCTCCTTAAATTCCCACCTTTTTGCAGTTTCTTCAGTTTTAATCTACAGGTCATAACCAATAGATTGTGGTCAGAGTCCACATCTGCCCCTGGAAATGTCTTACAATTTAAAACCTGGTTCCTAAATCTCTGTCTTACCATTATATAATCTATCTGAAACCTTTTAGTATCTCCAGGGTTCTTCCATGTATACAACCTTCTTTCATGATTCTTAAACCAAGTGTTAGTTATGATTATGTTGTGCTCTGTGCAAAATTCGACCAGGCGGCTTCCTCTTTCATTTCTGTCCCCCAATCCATATTCACCTACTATGTTTCCTTCTCTCCCTTTTCCTACACTCGAATTCCAGTCACCCATGACTATTAAATTTTCGTCTCCCTTCACAATCTGAATAATTTCTTTTATTTCATCATACATTTCTTCAATTTCTTCGTCATCTGCAGAGCTAGTTGGCATATAAACTTGTACTACTGTAGTAGGCGTGGGCTTCGTATCTATCTTGGCCACAATAATGCGTTCACTATGCTGTTTGTAGTAGCTTACCCGCATTCCTATTTTCCTACTGACTACCTAGTCAGTAGGTCCTACTGACCTACTCCTGCATTACCCCTATTTGATTTTGTGTTTATAACCCTGTAGTCACCTGACCAGAAGTCTTGTTCCTCCTGCCACAGAACTTCACTAATTCCCACTATATCTAACTTCAACCTATCCATTTCCCTTTTTAAATTTTCTAACCTACCTGCCCGATTAAGGGATCTGACATTCCACGCACCGATCCGTAGAACGCCAGTTTTCTTTCTCCTGATAACGACATCCTCTTGAGTAGTCCCCGCCCGGAGATCCGAATGGGGGACTATTTTACCTCCGGAATATTTTACCCAAGAGGACGCCATCATCATGTAATCATACAGTAAAGCTGCATGCCCTCGGGAAAAATTACGGCTGTAGTTTCCCCTTGCTTTCAGCCGTTCGCAGTACCAGCACAGCAAGGCCGTTTTGGTTATTGTTACAAGGCCAGATCAGTCAATCATCCAGACTGTTGCCCTTGCAACTACTGAAAAGGCTGCTGCCCCTCTTCAGGAACCACACGTTTGTCTGGCCTCTCAACAATCTATGCAGCTGAAACAATGGTGATTGATGGTCATTCAAAAATTAAGGAAATAGAAAAGCAGGAAAGAAAAATTCTCAGGAAGATTTACTGTCCAATCAACAAAAATGGCATTTGGATGAAGAGAGCACAAAACGAACTCTATTGCAAGATCAACATAGTAACAGATGAAATCAGAAAGCGCCGAGCCAAATTTTATACACACATCTACAGGATGGAAGACTCCAGAACAGCAAAGAAATTATTAAATATTATAACAAGGAGTAAATGTGGCACAGACTGGCTGAAAGTAGTCCAGATGGATATACAGCAGATCAACACAAAAAATCTCGAAGATCGCACCGAGTGCCGGCATAAAATCACAAGTGTGAAGTTTGGGGAAAGAACATCGCGTCTGCCTGGTAAAAAATGGACAGAGGAACGGAAGAAGGAGCATTCTGAGAGGATGAGGAGGCTTTGGGAAGCAAAGAAGAAAAACATCCGAAGATGAAATTATGAATTCAAGTTCAATCGCTCTCCTAAAGGGGAACAATCGTTATATATATATATATATATATATATATATATATATATATATATATATATATATTATACACGAGACCTTTTCGGGTCGTAAGGAGTGGTCGATGGCGAAATGGAAACCGCAGTGGAAATCCGATAAATCCGATGAAGTTTTGCACGTATGAGTTGGGCATTGTCTGCAGTATGCTCGTAGGTAACGTCACGTCGCTATTTTCGTTCTGACCGCAGAGTGAGCGCTTAAAGATGCCTCGAAAATAGCGTTTCCCATCAAGTATATGGGATTTCGCTAGATTTCATGCAACAGCACATAATGTTACTATTATGAATTTCGTTCTCTATGACAGCTCTCGGCCGCACGTTGTTGGAGGAATGATGACGCTCCTGTAGAGTTTTCGATGGGCATCGTATGATCATAGTATGAAGGCTTTCACGACCGGATGAAATATCTTCTGGTAAACCTTGCGGGATGTAAGGTCGTGGTCCATGAAACTCTTCAGCTCCTAACGTTTCGTCCAGTGCTTCGCTGGACATCTTCAGAGGGGTGTTTCTCCTCCGGTGAGTCTTGCCGACTCACCGGAGGAGAAACACCCCTCTGAAGATGTCCAGCGAAGCACTGGACGAAACGTTAGGAGCTGAAGAGTTTCATGGACCACGACCTTACATCCCGCAAGGTTTACCAGAAGATACATCGTATGATCACTCACCACGCATCCCGAACTTGGCTCCCTCAGATTTTCATCTCTGCTCAGATGGATCGCTGGCTATGTAGACAACATATTGTAACGGACAGCGAGCTGCAGTCCAGCGTTGGAAATCGTCGCGGGGGACAAGGTACTGGTCGAGGGTATTTGGACAGTTGGTACAACTCTACAATAGATGAGTAATTTGGAGGGGCGACTACCTAGAGAAGTAGCTGGAAGGTGTAACTAACCGTTGCAAATAAAACAGTTTTGATTTTCCCTGTCGTTTCCATTACGCGACCGATCGTTCCTTACTTTCCGAATAACTCTGGCACTTCTCCTACGACCTTTCCCTTTTCTGTGTCTGTAGTCCTTTTCACTCGAGCTGAAATGTCTAAACTTTTAACTTCAGGCTTACCGTCCTTTCATCTAATCGAGAACAAACACCGAATTCTTACCCTGGTCCTGACTCTTATGTTGTCTAAATAAACACTCCTTTTAATTCTAGCTGGAGTGTCGAAATTTTTCATATTAGACTTATGGATTCTTTTCTTCTCAGTCGGAACAAATGAATCAAGAAAAACGAACTGATACGTATTCTGCAGAGATTTTCAGTGTCTTTACAGAGAAGAAACTCGCGAACTCACCTCCACAGACATCACAATCAATTATGCTCTCTCTGGCGGAACTTGTGGAAAACTACGCCGGAGTGCCATTGGGAACAAAAGACCCGGATGTTGAATGGTGGCGTTCTTTTGTTTCTCGCTAATGCTTAGCCGCTCCCTCCCGCTGTCGTGCAAAATCTCATCGGTTCGTTTGAATGAGAACAATGGGAAAGGGGCCCTGCACCCCGGTCTTGTCCTCCTGTAGGCGTTCCGCAGCAAGCACTGTCTCTCCTGGTTCCTAAAGATATCGCTTGGTGGTCGAGAATTAGCCGTAGAGACAGAGTGAAACGGAGTAGAGAAGCATCCAGTAAAACGAGACAAAGAGTTCTTTCCACGCTTCAATGAAGTTTATTTAACTTTAAAAATTCTGTTGTGTAGGTAGTAATTACACTGAGCTAAAGTGTAAACTATGTAATATAAGATTACTTAATGCCTCTCTTTCTTTGCAGTGGATGGATACTCTAAGAAATTCTGATTTTAACCCCGTTACCATTTTCTTTCGCCGGCAGCGAAGCTAACGACGCAGCTGAGTAACTTCGTCATGTCTTTTAGAGCTGATACTAAGAATGCGAAATGTTCAGAGATACAGGCATTTTTCACATAAACTGAAACGGCATTAGATTATTTTTAACTACGCAACATATGCTATGGCATCACGTTTCACTGTAATGCAAGAAAGCAAATTTCATACCGAATCAACTGGCATCTTTGAGCACTGTCGTCACACTGCTGAAATTGAGTCTTTGTTTTTAATTATTCAAGTGTTACACAGCTGTTCGAAAGCAGAAATTTTGCTCTGATATTTCACGTTAAAAAGGAGTAGGAAAACAGAATTATTGACAATGCAAAACTTTCTTTAGTTATTTAATAATTTGTAACATTGTGTATACCTTCTGTTCCAAAACAGCACTTTATCGTGGTGCGAAATATAACAACTCATTTGTAATTCAGCCGAAATACTATAATTGTTTCTGTGCTCTTATTAACTTGATTGAAATTCGCTATAAAGATGTGACTGATTTTTGATCCCCCTTTTCTTTGTCAAAAAAGTAAGAAATTACAGTCTGTTAGCTTTCCCTTCGTAGGTACGACAAAATATTTTCGACTTAATTTTGTCTATATAAGGTCTTCTTTTCAGCTGTATCGAGGAGAGTCTTCTAACAGATTCTCTCAAGAAAATGAACTAGCAGATATGCTAGTAAAAATAACCCATTATATATATTTTTAATATTTAAATCAGTTCATAGGAACCGATATTTCTGCGAACTAGCGACAACTGCCCATACCACTAAAATTTCATTTAATTTTATCCCACAAATCGAAATAGAACTGTACTTGTGTGGAAGCACATAGAGATCGAACAAACCCACATTTAAGATAAAATTAACTAGGAATAGTATTTAATTTCCTGTCCTGCTTTCCCATCCAAATTAAAATATCTTTCATTTCCCAAAAAGTAAAAATAAAACAGTTCATACATCAAAGGGCACTACCTCATTTCAGTTCCCGAGTGCAGAATGATCAAGAATGAGAATTTTTACTCAAACGTACTACAATCGACAAAGATACAGCATTTTCATATTTAGCAACTAAAGCTGTCAGTGTTACATAATATTTATTGAAAATACTTTGTTTTATGATAAATACCGATGTTCATTATGAACGTTACAATATCTAATATCCACGTGTATATAACTGTCTTCTTTATACCTTGAACACAGATGGTAATGATCGGCTATCTGTTAGTCACTGAATGTGCTATGCTTTTCATACCTAGTTCCAACAAAGACGTGTTGACTGTGAAAACCGAGCCTCACCACTCCTACCGACAGTCTCGAACCGGATCATAGCGACCATTTATCGTTTATGACCACCAATATGTGCAGTCTATAAGTGTGAATTCTGTACTCGTCACCTATATTTACAGTAATAGTTAACTAAATGAAATAAGCGGTTCTTTAATGTCACAATTAGTCCTTTGCCTTTCATATTCTCATACAATGAGAAATTCAGGTTACTGCACGAGAGCCGACATATATAGAGCATGCCACATCGTTCGAATACTTTGAATGACATTACTTTCAGTCATATGAAATAGAACGACCACGTAAAATCGGCATACAAAAGAAGTATTGAAATCACAGATCTGAAAAAGTGGACTGGACTACACTCTTGAAAATTTTAAGAGTATCAGGGATAAAATGTAGAAACCGAAAGTTTATTTACAAGTTTTACAGGAATCAAAGCACATGAAAGGGAAGACATAGTAGAAAATGGTGTGAGACAGTGTTTTAGCTTGTCCCTGACGTTATTCCATCTGTACATTGAGTAAGCTGTGAAGTAAATTCTATTAAAGTTCATGGAGAAGGAATAAACCATTTGTGGTTTGCCGATGATATAGTATTTTTACACAAACCAGTAAGAACTTCGAAGAGCAGTTGAACTGAATGGCAAGATACTTCAAATCAGATTTTGAGAAGAACACCAATAAAAGTACAAAAAAAGTAATTAAATTCAGTCAAAAGAGATGAGACAATGCTAAAGGAATTGGATTCTGAAATGAGACACTAAAAGTAATGTGCGACTTTTGCTATTTGGATCACATAATAACTGATGATGCCCGAGTAGGAAAGGCATAAAATGCAGACTGTCAAGAACAAGAAAAACTTTCCTGAAGGAGAAGAATTTCCTAACCCACTTACTTCATCTTCTAGGCTTAGGCTCTTAGCCCGTTGCGTCCTCAGTTTTCCTGTCATCTCTTCATGGGTCGAAAACAATTCTTCGTCCAGAACGATGGCATCCAAGGCTAGCCTTCGGATTTATATTGTCCTCCATTCTAAAGACGTGGTTTTCCCGATTTCTCTTGTTTTCGGAAATGCTGCCATTGCACGAGATTATTTTTAATTGTTTCTACATTTCGTTTTTACACTCCTGGAAATTGAAATACGAACACCGTGAATTCATTGTCCCAGGAAGGCGAAACTTTATTGACACATTCCTGGGGTCAGATACATCACATGATCACACTGACAGAACCACAGGCACATAGACACAGGCAACAGAGCATGCACAATGTCGGCACTAGTACAGTGTATATCCACCTTTCGCAGCAATGCAGGCTGCTATTCTCCCATGGAGACGATCGTAGAGATGCTGGATGTAGTCCTGTGGAACGGCTTGCCATGCCATTTCCACCTGGCGCCTCAGTTGGACCAGCGTTCGTGCTGGACGTGCAGACCGCGTGAGACGACGCTTCATCCAGTCCCAAACATGCTCAATGGGGGACAGATCCGGAGATCTTGCTGGCCAGGTTAGTTGACTTACACCTTCTAGAGCACGTTGGGTGGCACGGGATACATGCGGACGTGCATTGTCCTGTTGGAACAGCAAGTTCCCTTGCCGGTCTAGGAATGGTAGAACGATGGGTTCGATGACGGTTTGGATGTACCGTGCACTATTCAGTGTCCCCTCGACGATCACCAGTTGTGTACGGCCAGTGCAGGAGATCGCTCCCCACACCACGATGCCGGGTGTTGGCCCTGTGTGCCTCGGTCGTATGCAGTCCTGATTGTGGCGCTCACCTGCACGGCGCCAAACACGCATACGACCATCATTGGCACCAAGGCAGAAGCGACTCTCATCGCTGAAGACGACGCGTCTCCATTCGTCCATTCACGCCTGTCGCGACACCACTGGAGGCGGGCTGCACAATGTTGGGGCGTGAGCGGAAGACGTCCTAACGGTGTGCGGGACCGTAGCCCAGCTTGATGGAGACGGTTGCGAATGGTCCTCGCCGATACCCCAGGAGCAACAGTGTCCCTAATTTGCTGGGAAGTGGCGGTGCGGTCCCCTACGGCACTGCGTAGGATCCTACGGTCTTGGCGTGCATCCGTGCGTCGCTGCGGTCCGGTCCCAGGTCGACGGGCACGTGCACCTTCCGCCGACCACTGGCGACAACATCGATGTACTGTGGAGACCTCACGCCCCACGTGTTGAGCAATTCGGTGGTACGTCCACCCGGCCTCCCGCATGCCCACTATATGCCCTCGCTCAAAGTCCGTCAACTGCACATACGGTTCACGTCCACGCTGTCGCGGCATGCTACCAGTGTTAAAGACTGCGATGGAGCTCCGTATGCCACGGCAAACTGGCTGACACTGACGGCGGCGGTGCACAAATGCTGCGCATCTAGCGCCATTCGACGGCCAACACCGCGGTTCCTGGTGTGTCCGCTGTGCGGTGCGTGTGATCATTGCTTGTACAGCCCTCTCGCAGTGTCCGGAGCAAGTATGGTGGGTCTGACACACCGGTGTCAATGTTTTCTTTTTTCCATTTCCAGGAGTGTATGTTTAGAGAATAGCGCTTTGCTGATGTAAGAAAGCACATATTCGATTATTGTATTTTGTTCTAAAAAATTTTCAATTCGCGTATGTCACTCACATTATGTGAATGTTGGACCAGGCATAATCTTGTAAAATTTAAGTCAAGCCTCTTCTCACATCTTACACATGAATGTTCGCCGAACTATTCCACAGACGTATACTGAATTCGATGAAGCTTTATCTTCACTTCGTCATCATTGCTAAACGATAACTCCCAACCAAGATAAGTGAAACTTCATACTTGTCCTAGCTGTTGATCGTAGATTATTTGCTCTGATTGGGTATCCTTGCCATGACATATCTTTCCCCCTTGGCCTAGATACCTTATAATTACTATTATTTCAACGAAATTTGCTGTTAGCAAATTCCTTGGCATCAGTTGTTTTAGGTACAGATACACTACCCACCAGTGGCATATGAAAATTTGTGCCAGACCGAGACTCGAACCCAGATTACAGCTAATCGTGAGCAGTTGCATTAACCTCTTCAGCTAACTGTCATCAATCCACAGACCATCGCAAATTTCCATACGTCACAATGTCTAAACATCTCTATCGAAGTCAAATAAATTCATCATCTGCAATGTGAGATGTCTGAACATGGTAGGGCTAGAAAATCTGAAATGGTAAATGCTCAGGCTCAATTTACATATAGTGGGAGTCAGTGAAGTGAAACAGAAAGAAATCAGGGATTTCTGGCCAGATAAATGTAGGATAATATCAACAGGAGCAGAAAAGAATATAACGGAAGCAGGATTCGTTATGAAAAAGGAAGGTTGGGCAGAGAATGAGTTACAGTGGACAGCTCAGTGATAGGGTTGTTCTCGTCAGGATCGACAGCAAACCAACACCGACAACGATAGTTCAGGTATACATGCCGACGTCTCAAGCCGAAGTTGAAGAGATTGATGAAGTATGTTAGGATACACAAAGGGAAATGAAAATCATAATCAAGAGGGACTGGGATACGGTTGCAGAGGAAGGAGTAGAAGAAAGGGGATGGGAGGGATATAGGAGTAGGGAGAATAGGGGTTGGTAGCATAGAACGAGTGAGGAGTAAGACTAAGTGAATTCTGCAATAAATTTCAGCTAGTAACAGCGAATACTCTGTTCAGGAATCACAAGAAGAGGAGATGTACTTGGGAAAAAAGAAGGTAGTCATAGATGTTGGAAAGAAAAAGTAGGTACAAGGCATATAAATGCGAAGAATCCATTGGTAACAGATGAAATACTCCGGTTGACCGATAGGAGAAGGATGTACAGTAATGATCAGGGAAGCTCATGAATTCAGAAATGTAATTAACTTAGGAATGAAATAAAAATTAAATAAATTAGACGTGCAGGGTAGCTAAAGCGAAATGCCTGCATGAAAAATGTGAACAAATGGAAAAACAAATGTTACTCGGAAAGAGTGACTCAGCATACAGAACAGTTGAAACAACCTTTGGTGAAACTGAAAGCAAGAGTGGTACCGTAAAGAGAGGAGTGCAATGCAATTCCACTCTTAAGCGCAGAGGGGAAAGTAGTTAGGCAGAAAGGGTACAATGAAGGCTTCTATGACAGGAGTAGATAGAGAAGACGTAGATTATCCGGTATTAGAATGAGAATTCAAAAGGGGTTTGGAAGATTAAAGACCAAATAAGGCAGAGGGGACCGATAACACTCCATCAGAAGTGGCAACAAAATGACTATTCACATTGGTGTGTAGAATCTATGAGTTTGGCGACATATTATCTAACTTTCGAGAAAAGCGTCTTCCACACAATTCCCAAGACCACAGGAACAGACAAGTGCGAGAATCATCGCATAATCAGCTTAACAACTCACGCGTCCAAGTTGCTGCCAAGAATAACGCACAAAAGAATGGAAATGAAAATTGAGCATTCTCTGGGTGACGATCAGTTTGAATTTGGTTACGGCAATAACACCAGAGAGAAAGTTCTGACGTTTCAGTTGATCATGAAAGCAAGACAAAAAAATTCAAGACACGTTCACAGGGTTTGGCAATCTGGAAAAAGCGTTCGACGATATAAAATGGTGCAAGATGTTAGAGATTCTGAGACAAATAGGGGTAAACTGTAGGGAAAGGCGGGTAATTTACAATATGTACAAGAACCAAGTGGTAACAATAAGAGCGAAAGACGAAGAACGAAGTGCTGGGATTATAAGGGTGTGAGACAGGAATGTAATCTTTCACCCATATTGTTCGATCTCTACAACGAAGAAGCAATGACGGAAATAATAGAAAGATTCAAGAGTAGAATTAAAATTCAATGTGAAAGGATATCAATTAAAAGAATCACTATGACGTTGCTAGCGAAAGTGAAAGTGAAGAAGAATTACAGGGAGTGCTGAATGGAATGTACAGTCTATCGAGTACAGAATATGGACTGGGAGTGAATCGAAGAAAAATGAAAGTAATGAGAAGCAGTAGAAAGGAAAACAGCAGTAAACTTAACATCAGGTTTGGTGATAACGAAGTAGATGAATTTGAGGAACTCTGCTAGCTATTCCACAAAATAACCCGTGACGAACAGAGCAAGAAGGACACAAAAAGCAATGGCAAAAAAGCATTCCTGGCAAAAGAGATATATTAGTATCAATCATAGACCTTGATTTTTGGAAGATATTTCTGAGAATGTACGTTTGGAACACAGCATTGTATGGCAGTGAAACATAGACCGTGGAAAAACCGCAACAGAAGAGAATCGAAGCATTTGATATATGGTGCTACAGAAGAATGTTGAAAATTAGATGAGACGATAACTTATGCAATGGGGAGGTTCAACCAGAATTGGAGGGGAAATAATGTTTGGGAAATACTGCCAAGGAGAAGGGTCAAGATGTTAAGACATAAACAGAATAGCTTCCATGATACTAGAGGGAGCTCTAGATGGTAATAACTCTAGAGGAAGTTAGATAATAGATACATTCAACAAATAATTGAGGACGCGGGTTACAAGTGCTGATCTCAGACGAAAAGGTTGACATAGTAGCGGAATCTGTGGAGCGCCGCATCAAATTGTCAGAAGACTCTTGACTAAAAGAAATTACCTTGAGAAGTTCAAGTGATCGAACTGTTTGCCTACATTCAGCAGCAGGGGTTATTGACTATTCACCTTGACTTCGACCTTTACATCATGACAATATCATAAACTCCCTCTAACCTCACCTCTTCCCCCTCCCTACCCATCTACCACATCTGTTACCAATCATTACAGTATTAAAATTACAACAACCGGTGAAAACTCAAAGGTGAAAAAATGTTTCTATTGCTTTAGTGGGAAATAAAAACCAGGTCCTCCTCTCATTTTTTTCAACCAATCGCAGTGCAGTACTCGTTATCTGCAGCCATTCATAGTGAGGTATTAAAAGTACAAGATATTGTTCTGCTGGTAAAAGAGTGTGCTATATTCTTAAGCCTATTGTTTAGTATTTTAACTTATATTTCACACCCAATGTTTAGCAAACTTTTCCCACAGAAATTAATACAAGAGATTCTATCACGTTTTTCAAAAGTCGATATTACTTCAGATTGTCTCCATTCTTCAGATTTGATTTTCCTTCCCCAACAAAGGGTAATAAAATGCAGGTACCTGCACTTAAAAATTATAGCGCCACATTTGAGGACCTCGAAATTCATTTTGTATGTATTGGGTCAGTTCCTACAATAACATTATCTATGCTTTGGTCATTTTGGTCCTCTATACAGCTTTTATTATTTCGTAATTCCTTATAATGCTGGATCCACGACTCTTCTTCAGTTACACTTATATTGACAGTTACCCTTTCAAGATTATTAAGATTTTTCATTAAATGTTCAGGCATCTCTTGTGTACCATGGACATCATCTTCAACTGAATTTATCAATCCGTCCCAAGATTCTTGCTGCAGTTTCCTTAAACATCATGTCTACATCTTTTACATTCTTCCTCATTTCCTGCATTCCAGTTCTGATTCACTTTTACATAAGTTACTCGTTTTTGCTTGCAGTTTCTGAAATTTCTCCATTCAATATTTATAGAACAACCTTTCTCCGGACTTTGCTAGCTTCATCTGCTGTTTTCTTTATTGCTAAAGTTATACTTTTTCATTCTTTTTTAATATCATTCCAAGTAATTTCAAATAAATATCACTGTCGTCGATTCTGATATAAATATTTTATTCCTCCATCCTGCAACAGATATTCTTCTGTAACCCTGTATTCGAGCTTTATCACCATTTAGTAATGATTCAAACTTTTGTGGTGAGTAGATAAAGCTCTGTGTATGAGTCACTTCTCCTGTGTGTTTTGATATCTGCTAGATCTGGTCCCTGTCTTTTATTAAATATTATACAGTCAACAACTGAGTGTTGGGGTTCTGCACTCCATGTATATTTGTGAGAGTCCTTCATAAAAAAAGACCTTGGTAATTTTTAATTGCTTGTACGTTGCAAATTCCTTCAATAATTTGCCATTTTCATTCAGTGCAGAGTCACCTTGATTTTCCTTTACTTCTCGGATTGGTTTATTCTCTGAACGATCAGTCAGATCACCGGCTACAACAATGAAATCACTTTTGGGGATCTTCTCTAATATGGATTGAAGAAATTTATAAGACAATTTTGATTATTCACGTTCGATATCTTCTGTAGCATATATAGCTATTAAAATTAATTAAAGTTAATTTTCTTTTCTCTGTTTTTAGCCTAAGCATTAAAATCCTTTCATTTTTAACGATGCAGCTTTCTGCTATATTTTTCCACTATTTCCCAATTAATATCATCACTTCTGCTGCAGATCTTTTTTCCTGTGGTACTCCACTACATATCATTGCATGCTTTTCAGTTTATATTGCCCTTATTATTTCTCTTTTGTTCCTGTAATTAGACCAGTACTGATTACTTTCCAAGACAGATTCCTATTCAATTTTATACATCTCTCATTCTACGTTTCTATTTTTAACGCATCTTTAATTCCTAATCACTTGTTCTTTCTTCTTGCCGTTTCTGTCGTAGTAAAATCCGTCCAGATACTCCTCCGAGTTTTATAAGAGAAGTTGTTTTATGTGGAAAAGTATATCAGCCATTCACTCTAGCTCCAGCCTGGAGGGCCAGGGACTTTCTGTCTTCCCTTAGGAGAGCTGCTTTCACTATGGCTAATGTCTTTCCTACTACGCCAACTTACTTTTAAGGTTTTACTCCCCTAGGGAGGCTGGCTTCCACACTCTTAAGAGTCTTCCCTATCCTTAGAACTGGAGATAGGAAAAGAGACAAATTAAGGACGAGCTTAAGATATAAGTTTCATTCAAAACGAAACGAGCCAGAGGCTGTAAAATAAAAATTGCTGGAAGCATCAAAATGTCATAGCCTACAGAAGAATTTCGGGTCGCTAAGAACCCTGAGGTTTCAAACTCGCCTGTAGAGGAACGCAGGAGCACACCCATGTGACGGTACAGTAAGCACACACCCGCGTCGTCCGTCCAGTGCACTCAATCGTGCTGACAACACGGAAAGCCACACCGCATTACCGATGCCACTGTCCAGAAGGTGGATGCCCTCGTTAGTCAAGATTGCTTGTTTGTTACGGTGTCAGCCATTGCTGCATAGTTCAGACTGACTGTTGGAATTGTAACGGGCAAGAAGTGTTCCCAGTGCACTTGTGCCAGACTTGGGTGAATTCGGTACTCATTCTCGTGTCGTGAAATGCACTACAGTCCTTTTCTCCTCTTTTCGAGCGTCCATTTCATTGTTTTCTGCTATATGTAGTGGACTGTGGGTGCTCCCTCTGCCGTCATGTTGGTGTATAATGACAGCACATTCTTCTGTTGGCAATGACTTTACGATCTTTTTAGCGGTTTTCAGTTTACAACCTCCGGCAAGTTTCATCATAAAGGCACATTATAGGTAAAAGGAACTGACTGGCCGTTGGTGGACACACTTTTTTTGTCCCACCTTTCGGCCTGGAATTATTGACATATAATACAGATAAAAGTATAGCACTGTATAAGTGGGAAAGGTGGATGATAAGCAATTCAGACATGAAGGAAAAAGCTTTGAAATATGGTGTTACAAAAGAATATTGAAGATTAGATAGGTAAATGGACTAACAAATGAGGAGGTATTGAATAGAACTGTGGAGAAAGGAAATTTAAGGCACAACTTGATTAAAAGAAGGGCCCCGAGACATCAAGAAGTTGTCACTTGGATAATGGAGAGAAGTGTTTGTGTGTGTGCGTGGGGGGATTGTTGAGGGAGACCAAGGCTTGAATACACTAAGCAAGTTAACTGGGTGTAGGTTAAGATAGTCTTGCAGAGGTGAAGAGGCTTGCACAGGATACCCTAACGTTGATATCTGCATTAAACTAGTTTTAAGACTGAAGAGCACAACAAAACAACAGCGGATTTTTTGAAAGGGTTCTGGTAAAGTGGCAACGGCCTTGTGGATACACCGGTTCCCGTGAGATCACCGAAGTTAAGCGCTGTCGGGCGTGGCCGGCACTTGGATGGGTGACCATCCAGCCGCCATGCGCTGTTGCCATTTTTCGAGGTGCACTCAGTCTCGTGATGCCAATTGAGGAGCTACTCGACCGAACAGTAGCGGCTCTGGTCAAAGAAAACCATCATAACGACTGGGAGAGCGGTGTGCTGACCACACGCCCCTCCTATCCGCATCCTCAACTGAGGATGGCACGGCGGTCGGATGGTCCCGATGGGCCACTTGTGGCCTGAAGACGGAGTGCTTGTCTGGTAAAGTGTATGGCAAGCGTAAAGCATACAAGACGCTGATGTGAACCAATTCTGGAGGAATAGACGAGCGTTGGTATCATTATCAAGATCGCATTATTGAATGCATCGAATGAATGTCTGAGACTCCCTTCTACATCGTATCAGGTAGGTATACCTCAAGCAGAAGTGTAACAGAGGTGCCTGTGGAACATAAATGGGAACAGGGAATCCTTCGAAAAAAGTCTTCTGGGTAAAGTCAATGTCAGATGAGGATGAGACGTTTCCGCTGCCATCATAGTATAAAGGGTGAATTCCAAAGAGAAAGTTTCGTAATTAGTAGTATGGGCCAAGATAAGAAAAAATATCTAGCAGACATGGTCTCCAAAGTGCATACCTTAATAGCTATGATCTGTTGTGAAACACGTCTCTTTTACTGAAGTTTTAGAGATCATATTTACTGGATATTTTTATCTTCTTTCGGTCCGTACCTCCACTAAATACACTAGGATCACTAGGATTTGTAACCTGTAAAAAGTGGCCGACAACATAAAATGGCGCAAGTTCGAAATTCTGAAAAAAATAGCGGTAAGCTAAAGGGAAAGACGAATAGTGTACAACATGTACAAGACGTGCTCCGTTGTTTGCTGGATGTACTCCAGTCTGTCTTCCCTATCGTTTCTATCCACTACAGTTTCATCTGGCACAGTGAAGCTTATTTCATGATATTTTAACACATGTCGTACCATCCTGTCCCTTCTTCTTGTCAGTGTTTTCAAATGTTCAAATGTGTGTGAAATCTTGTGGGACTTAACTGCTAAGACCTTACACACTAATTAACCTAAATTATCCTAAGGACAAATACACACACCCATGCCCGAGGGAGGACTCGAACCTCCGCCGGGACCAGCCGCACAGTCCATGACTGCTCGGCTAATCCCGCGCGGCTCAGTGTTTTCTAAGTGGTCCTTTCTTCCCCTGCTCTGTGAACAGCCTCTCATTCCTTACCTTATCAGACCACGTGATTTTCGATATTCTTCTGTAGCACCATATCTCAAACGCTTCGATTCCCTTCTGTTTCGGTTTTACCACAGTCCATGTTTCAGTACCTTACAATACTGTGCTCCAAATGAACATTCTCAGAAGTTTCCTCCTCAGATTAAAGACTATGTTTAACACCAGTAGAATGCTATTGGTCAGTAATATCCTCTTTGCTTGTGATAGTCTATTTCTTATTTCCTCCTTGCATAGTCCGCCATGAGTTATTTTGCTTCCAAGGTCGCAAAATTCCTTAACTTCATCTATTTCTTGGCCATCACTTTTAATGTTAAGTTTATCTTTGATCTAATTTCTGCCATTTCTCGTTTCTTTTAACTGTCTTCAGTTTAGTCTGAATATACAATCTGTACACATTACACTGAACATTCCATTCAACAGGTTCCTGAAGTTTCTTCACTGAGAATAGCAATCAGCCAATTTTGTCGTTGATATCTTTTCGCGATAGACTGCATCTCTGTCTTACACCTTTATTTAACGAAATGCTTTTGCATCATTTTAAATTTTCGAGTCTTTGCTTCCATTATTAATTGCAATATATCAGACCAGCCCCTCAGGTGAATTTGGCTTTAGGAGAGACAGCTAAACCGATGTATGTCATCTTACTGATCTTCAGTTTTCTATTCCATTACCCTGTACATTATTCTTGTTAGCAGCTTGGATACATGAGCCGTTAACCTGGTTGTACGATAGTTCTACGACTTATTTGCTCCTCCTGTCTTGGAGACTTTGTGGAGGAGCATGTCTCCAGTCTTGAATAGTCGTTTGGTTGCTAGTTTTGCCAATGAGTTCAGATATTCCAAGGAATGTTACCTATTCCTCCCGTCTTATTTGATCCAAATTCTTCCAAAGCTCTTTTTGATCAACACTGGACCCCCTGTATCTTCGATATCGATTCCCTTTTCTTTCATCACTTCAGGCAGGTTCATCCCCACACGCTCCCCTACCATAGAAGTCTTCGGTGTACTGTCTCTTCTTCACTTAAAAGTGAAATTCCCATTGCACTCTTACTGTTAACCTCGTTGCTTTGAATTTCACCACAGGTTGTTTTGTTTTATACGGTGAATCAAATCTTTCGGCGACAATTTCTATTTTGATGTATCCACATGTTTTCTGGAATCATATTGTCTTGTCTCGCTTCACTTCTTATTAACTTTATTCCTAAGTGAATTATATAGCTGTATTCCTCACTTTCCCCATACATCTTCGTAATTCCTTCTTTCGTTGAACAACTGAAATGTTTCTTCTGATACCCAAGGTGTATGTGCGGTTACCTCCTTCTTCTTCTGTCCAACTTCTATAATTTCCCTTTTTAGAGATGTACATTGCTCTTAAACCGAACTATCTACTGTAGTATTCATTATCACAGTATCTACAGCCTTGGAGAACCTCAAAAGCGTCTCATCATTTCTCATTACTTCAGTATTCCACTTCGTTGTGCACTGATTCTTCCAGATGAGACACTTAAACTTAATCATTATTAAATTGTGATTGGAGTCTATATCTGCTCCTGGCTACGTCATACATTGCAGTAATAATGGTGCTGGAAAATATGTCTGACAATGATGTAGTTCATCTGGAATATTCCCGTGTCTCTGGGCCTTCGCCAAGTATATCACCTAATCTTGCGAATTCTGAAAACTGTATTCACTGTTATTAGCTGAAATTTGTGCAGATCTCCCATTTCATTCCTATGACCAAGGCCATATTCTGCCCCCCCTCCCCCGCCCACCCAAGAAGCGTGGACTCTACAGTCAGTGGGGTGGCTTGCGAGCATCAGCGATATAGATAGCCGTAGTGTAGGTACAATAACAGTGGAGGTTGAGGGGCCAGAATGGTAGCAGCCGGTTTCAGTAGTTACGGGGCAACAGTCTGATTTGTGAGTGTAAAATCAACCAAAATGACCTTGTTGTGCTGATACTGTGAAGAGCTGAAAGCAAGGAGAAATTACAGCCGACATTTTTTCCGAGGATATCGAGCTCTACTGTATAATTAAATGAGGACGGTGTCCTCTTGGGTAAAATATTTCGTAGATAAAACAGTCCCCCATTCGGATGTCCGCGAGGGGATTGCCAAGGGGGAGGTTACCATGAGAAGAAGATTGAATAATTAACGGAAGGGTAGCGTTCTACGAGTCGAGGCGTGGAATGTCAGAAGCTTCAATGTGGCAGGGAAACTAGAAAATTTGAAAAGGGGAATGCAAATGTGGAATCTAGATATACGAGAGGTCAGTGAAGTGAAATGGAAAGTAGGCAAGGATTTCTGATCGGATGAGTATAGGATAATATTAACATCAGTGGAAAATGGTATAACGGGAGTGGGATTCGACATGAATAGGAAGGTAGGGCAGAGAGTGTGTTACTGTGAACAGTTCAGTGATAGGGTTGTTCTTATCAGAATCGACGGCAAACCAACACCGACACAATAGTTCAGGTATACATGCTCTGAGCACTATGCGACTTAACTTCTGAGGTCATCAGTCGCCTAGAACTTAGAACCAATTAAACCTAACTAACCTAAGGACATCACACACATCCATGCCCGAGGCAGGATTCGAACCTGCGACCGTACCGGTAGCTCGGTTCCAGACTGTAGCGCCTAGAACCGCACGGCCACTTCGGCCGGCTATTGAAAGGGAAATATAGTATATAAATGGATATGAAAATCTAACAGTCATGGGAGACTGGAATGCAGTTGTAGGGGTAGGAGTAGAAGAAAAGGTTACGGGAGAATATGGTCTTGGGACAAGGAATGAGGGAGGAGAAAGACTAATTGAGTTCTGTAACAAGTTTCAGCTAGTAACAGCGAATACTCTATTCATAAATCACAAGAGAATGAGGTATACTTGGAAAAGGCCGGGTGATACGGGAAGATTTCACTTAGATTACATCATGATCAGAGAGAGATTCCGAAATCAGATACTGGATTGTAAGGCGCACCCAGGGGCACACATAGACTCAGATCACAATATAGTAGTGATAAAGAGTAGACTGAAGTTTAAGACATTAGTCAGAAAGCATCAATAAGCAAAGAAGTGGGATAGGGAAGTACTAATGAATGACGAAATACGCTTGAAGTTCTCTAAGGCTGCACATACTTCAATCAGGAATAGCTCAGCAGGCAGTAAGAGGAATGGACATCACTAAAAAGGGCCATCACAGAAGTTGGGAAGGAAAACATAGGTACAAAGAAGGTAACTGCGAGGAAACCATGGGTAGCAGAGTACAGAGTATACATTCAGCTCATTAATTAATATACAACTGAAAATAATTTGTTTCGATTATACGCTGCAGGATATATATATACACCAGGTGATCAAAAAGTCAGTATAAATTTGAAAACTGACTAATTCGCGGAATAATGAAGATAGAGAGGTACAAATTGACACACATGCTTGGAATGACATGGGGTTTTATTAGAACAAAAAAAATACAAAAGTCCAAAAAATATCCGACAGATGGCGCTTCATCTGATCAGAATAGCAATAATTAGCATAACAAAGTAAGACAAAGCAAAGATGATGTTCTTTACAGGAAATGCTCAATATGTCCACCATCATTCCTCAACAATAGTTGTAGTGGGGGAATAATGTGGTGAATAGCACTGTAAAGCATGTCCGGAGTTATGGTGAGGCATTGACGTCGGATGTTGTCTTTCAGCATCCCTAGGGATGTCGGTCGATCACGATACACTTGCGACTTCAGGTAACCCCAAAGCCAATAATCACACGGACTGTGGTCTGGGGACCTGGGAGGCTAAGCATGACGAAAGTGGCGGCTGAGCACACGATCATCACCAAACGACGCGCGCAAGAGATCTTTCACGCGTCTATCAATATGGGGTGGAGAGCCATCCTGCATCCTGCATCTAATTTAACCCCATCTGATTCAAACATGTGGGTCAATTTTTACCTCTCTATCTACATTATTCCGTGGTTTATTAACTTTTCAAATTTATACTAACTTTTTGATCACCCGGTAAATATATATGTACAGGGTGTTTCAAAGCCTTGGCCGCTAACCCATAGTGGTGACAGATCACATCATGGGGAACAACATTTGTGGGAGACAAAAATGTTAACTGACAGTCCTTTAGTATTCGCCATCCTTGGGACGACGAGGTGTCCCAGAACTAGCGGAATCATCTAATCACCTGTGTTGGATATGCATCCAACAGTAAATGTCTCTAAGCGGGGTAATGTATTTTAGGTGTGAATCAGCAACTTAAAATTCCCCCCCCAGCTAAGACATTTTGCGTGCGACAATTGAGAAAGTATGGTATGCAACAGTAGCTGTCGCTGCGTTCTGACACCCTGTTTATATACAGGTGTCTCTCCTAAGAGCCGTCAGGCACATTTTCTGATGTGTTCGGCAGATATTTGCATTTTCGTTTTGGCTATCTGTAGCGGGCCCCAGCCCAAATAAATTCCACCCACCATGCCTTACATGTGATATCCGGCTTGGATCGTGATGTCGAGCGTGGATCGAAAGCATCGGACTATTTCCCGTTACAAAATTACTTTTAAAGCGGAATTTTACATGTCCATTCGACAGAGCGGTCCCAAGTTAGTCTAGTGCGATATTCATTTCATCAACGTGTGTTAGCCGGGACAGTGTAGCACGACAGCGGGAGCACTGCCTGCCCGCGCTAACTGTTGGCGCCATGCAGAAGTACTGATCAGTCGCTGAGGAAGTACTGGTTATTCTTCGTGTTTTACTGTTTCCGTTAATACATGTCGATAGAAAGAATATCGCACTAGATTGATTTAGGACCGCTCTATCGGAAGGGTGCGTAAAATTACGCTTTAAAAGTAGTGGGAAACAAACACACGCTTTCCGTCGACTCTGGGCGTCGTACGTGATACGTCATAAGCTGGATTGGTTTGGGCAGACCCCAGTTACACTTTGCAAAAACGAAATTGCAAATGTCTGTCGAGACACCAGAGAAAATTCTCCTGACCACCCATAGGAGTTGGGGTTGGTTGGGTTGTTTTGCGGGAGGAGACCAAACAGCGAAGTCATCGGTCTCATCTGAGTAGGGAAGGATGGGAAAGGAAGTCGGCCGTGCCCTTTCAAAGGAACCATCCCGGCGTTTGCCTGGAGGGATTTAGGAAAATCACGTAAAACCTAAATCAGGATGGCCGGACGCGGGATTGAACCGTCGTCCTCCCGAATGCGAGCGCAGTGTGCTAACCACTGCGCCACCTCGCTCGGTCCACCCATAGGAGAGACACCTGATATATATCACAATTGTTATTTGTCTTCTTCACAATAACTCTCCGTTGCTTTGTCCATCACCGTAGAATACAAAACATTACCAAGAACCCAAAAACTTTAAGTAGGGTAGTAATAGGGTAGTAACGTACGTTTTGAGCTGAATGTGGGCAAAATATAACTGATAATAACGTGAAAAGCAACAAAAAATGGTTCAAATGGCTCTGAGCACAATGGGACTTAACATCTGTGGTCATCAGTCCCCTAGAACTTAGAACTACTTGAACCTAACTAACCTAAGGACATCACACACATCCGTGCCCGAGGCAGGATTCGAACCGGCGACCGTAGCTGTCACGCGGTTCGAGACTGAAGCGCCTAGAACCGCACGGCCACAAAGGCCGGCGAAAACCAGCATTTTTTTCTTCATTGTTAGTAATAATTACCTCTGGAGCTTTTGCACGGATACAGCATTCTTGCAGGGGACAGCCGTCGAGTATTAAATCCGGTGTCGTGGAGCTCCCGTGCCTCTCGAACAGCGGTGAGATCTCGCAGGAGCTCTCCGTCGCTCACGCTGCAAACAGAAAACAAATGCTTTATAATTTTAGCTAAACAGTTACTACTATAATCATCATTAATTATTAAAAAATACACTGCAACGATATATCGTGATGGCGGAAAAATTCATTGTGGTACAGTGCAAATTCTGTATCATTACACACCTTGGCCATTGGAATGCTACTGCTAGCTCTCCGCAGATGCCCAGTTTCTCGCCCATACATTGCTCAATGGTTACGTCGCGCCAGTGATATCTGAGATTCGACCGAGCGATCTAGCGCGATTGCAATGTACAGGCTGACATTCGTAAGGGTAGGGTCTCAAATGTTCGCCTGGCCGTTCAGAATGGCGTTTCCCGTAACTTCCCTTAGCTGCTTAAGGCAGATGTCGACATGACTCCGTTGCAATGGACAAGGTTGATTTCGCTACTTATCATTCCCTAATCCGACCTTGTGTTTCGCCTCTAGTGACATTGCCGTCGAAGGGGCGTTAAAATCAAAATCCTCGTTCCTCCTTCTTGTCTTTTCACTTCACAGACAGTAAAACGTCGCTGAAAATAATTTGAGAACATGCAAAATAAAAATAAATCATGCTTGAATTTCCCTACATTTCGTAAATGTAATTGGTTTTGTACAAAATACACAAATATACGGGAGAACACTAAGCAGCTCACAAAAATTTCAGAACTTGCATATCCGGTGGGACGTAAAATTAGTAACGATCTCCAGTTGTGGGAACATAAATACAATAACCAATCTCATCAGTTTAGATCTTTTCTTCATTGGCGCCGGCCACGGTGGCCGTGCGGTTCTGGCGCTGCAGTCCGGAACCGCGGGACTGCTACGGTCGCAGGTTCGAATCCTGCCTCGGGCATGGGTGTGTGTGATGTCCTTAGGTTCGTTAGGTTTAAGTAGTTCTAAGTTCTAGGGGACTTATGACCTAAGATGTTGAGTCCCATAGTGCTCAGAGCCATTTGAACCATTTTTAGATCTTTTCGTTCCGCTACCAAAATACGGGCTCTCACATTCCGTGTATCGTTACTTTAAAACGTAAACATAAACTCTGATGAGCAGTAACGCTCTTTGACCTCACGTAGGCGTCCAGCTTGAGGCATCGGAGCGGTAATTACTGGAGTCTGGAAAGTTTTGCTCCAGCGACCCAGTGCCCGCAGCTGCAGCGCCAGCTTCTTCCCTCATTTAATCTCAGCCAACTTCGGCCGAGAAAAATAAACAACACGTTTCAGCACTTTATTTGCGGAACTGGGAGGAAAGCGTTGTAACAGTGTTAAAACAGGGTTCTATTAAACTCTTAAATTGCTCATGACTCGACTTCGCCTGAAAAATGTGTAACAAACTAATTTCTACATACGTTTAATTTAGCTTCTGTAACGGAAAGATTGATTTGCCTGTTCCATCTATCTGCGACGTAACAGCAAATTATTTCTTACGGCGCTGTCTGTGTTCCGGTTCAGAGTTGGTGCTTTGCCTGATACTAGATACATTTGCCTAATAAATGAAGGGATAAATTACCACATAATGTCGGAAATTTAACAAATATAACCCTCAGAAGCAAAATAAATTCCTGTTTACTCTGTACGTTCGCCACCATTCCATAGTCATATTTATTATTTTGTAAACATCTCAGTTACGAGAATACACCAGGATCGACATTGCTGTTCATTTCGATTTAATTGTGAGTTTTTAAGCGTCTGCCGAAACCGTTATACGCACGATCCAAAGAAAAGACTGCTCTCAGGCTGATACCTAAGTCTTGTAAGTATATTAGCCGTTATAGCAGCACAGAAATGACACATTTATGTCACTTGGTTTTACTGATACAAGTGAATGTTATCGCTTGTGTCAATTTATAGAAGTAAGGAAAGGACTGTCGACGGTGAGATAATTAGAGACCTGAGCACAGGCTCGCATTGCGGAAGTGTGAGGATAGATAGCGCTTTGTCCTTTCCAAACTGGCGAGCCCGGCATTTCCCTAAAGTGAAATACGGAAACCACGGTTCAAAAATGGTTTAAATGGCTCTGAGCACTATGCGACTTAACTTCTTAGGTCATCAGTCGCCTAGAACTTAGAACTACTTAAACCTAACTAACCTAAGGACATCACACACATCCATGCCCGAGGCAGGATTCGAACCTGCGACCGTAGCGGTCGCTCGGTTCCAGACTGTAACGCCCAGAACCGCACGGTCACTACGGCCGGCAAAACCACGGAAAACCTACATCTCCCTGGCCAGACTGAGATCTGACCAGACCAGACTGAGATCTGAACCGGCGTTCTATTTTTACTGGCGTGCTCCAGAATGGGAGTACAGTAGTACTGTGCCACCTCCCTCGATGTGCGAAGATATTTTTTGTATACTTCTGTTCCTTACTACTAAGTACGCAACGGTAAGAAGAGACTGGCCATAGCGTGATAGAGCAACTGTCATTGTAGGGAAGATGGACAGGAGCACAGATGATTAAAAGCACTCCGTCTTCAGGCAACACGTGGCCCATCGGGACCATCCGACCGCCGTGCCATCCTCATCTGAGGATGCGGATAGGAGGGGCGTGTGGTCAGCATACCGCTCTCCCGGTCGTTATGATGGTTTGCAGTCACCGGAACCACTAATATTCGGTCGAGTAGCTCCTCAATTGGCATCATGAGGCTGAGTGCACCCCGCAAAATGGCAACAAGGCATGGCGGCCCGGCTGGTAACTGTGGTGAGCGTACTGTAAGACCTTCGGTACACACACCATCAGATTATTTGACTTGTCGCTCTAACGAAGTAGGCGAGTGTCAGCAATATGTCTCGTGGTCTTATCGTGGCGTGTTTATCTTCTGCCGTTAGATCAGATGATACAAATGCCATTTGCACGCTTAGAGTAGCAGATTGACGGTGACCAACTTTCAACAGAAAATTGACAATCTGACGTTCCTTTGGTATTGGTACGTTAATCTTATTCTCACATATATCTCTGATACTTGACAAAAGTGTCTATACATTTATCTTCATGGCTATGTACAGGAATATGGTAATCTCATTAGGCGCAGACTGTAACTTGACTATAGACTGGTACAGACAAATGTAGAACTCGTAGAGACTGGTACAGACTAATGGAGAATGGTGCAGACAAATGCAGACTGACTAATCGGAGGTCTGTACATTCGTTATAATACCTCGCACGTTCATGTATCACTGTGCGAGTGTGATCCGCGAGGAGGAAAGGTTCTACATTAGCAGCAATCTCATTGGCTGCGTTACATATTAATATGCGGATTGGCGGAAGCAGAATTTGGTCCGTCTCTATGGCAGCGCCATCGCGTAGTGCGCAGACGGACGAGCGCTGTGCCTGCGCTGTTGTGCTTAGCGGGGCGCACTCTAGTGGGAAAGTTGTGTACGTGCTGACTACGCGGAACTATGTACACAACAGTAACCCATCCAAATGCCGGCCACGCCCGACAGTGCTTAACTTCGGTGATCTGACGGGAACCGGTGTATCCACTGCAGCAATGCCGTTTCCCAGAGATGATTAGCGAACACGTAAATACAGTAAACGGAACTCTGCTTGTTGCTCAAGCGTTGTGAAGTAAAATTACAAAAAGGACAATCAGGAATATCCTCCAGCTATTACGGGAAGCCATCTAAAGACTGTCAGGCAGTGTGTAGCTCCTGCTACTAACACACGAGCGAACTGTCGAAGGCTAAGTGAGACTGATGACTGTCGAAGGTTACGACTGAGACTGGGCTGTGCAGCTGCTGCTGGCCATCCTATAGGGCAGCAGCAGAGGGCGCTCGTAGCCGGAGCCGCTGAAGGCGGCACTCAGCTGGCGCGCACCATTGGATTCGCTAGGTGCCCGTGCGACCGCTATTGGCATCTGTAGGAAACGAATGTTTCCGTTGTCCAGTGTGAGGTACTACTGAGGGTTGTATTGATCAATGATAGCACAGTTTTGGTGTTAGGAACATGTGGGTCGCTGCAGAGTAGTTGCATTTCGATTATTTTCTTATCCTCACACCTGCACGAAAGTGCAGATATGAAGGATACACGCTGTTTGTGTTGTATTGAAACGAACTAGTTCCAGTTATCGTCAGTAGAGTAAGGGCACTTTACTCTTCGCTCTCAAACTTTTTTTCCTTTCCTTTTTGCAGCAGTGTTACTTGCACTTTGACTGTGATATACAGCAGTGTGGAGAGGTTTACTATTGAAGAGTTGGGCAGCATGCAGCTCGTGTATGTGTTCGCTGAACGCAGCGGAAGAGTGGCACAATGAGGCTATGCTGAGCTGTTCCTGTAGCGACAGCAACCACGTCGCGAGGCTTGTGGCATTACTCTGTAGTTTTTGTCGTACGATTTGGTGGTGGGATGCTACAGCCTGTTTACCGTTGTGAACGTGTATTCAGGCAAACAATGGTGAAATGCCCTGCTTAACCCGCAGGACAGGACAGATAGAATAAATTGTGGAAAGGGGACAAAATAAGGGGCTGTCAGTTACACAAGAAACTTACAACGTTATTATCTGATCAAACATTACAAGAGCCCAAAAAATTTTTAAACACACAGCTTTAATCTTTGGGACTTAATTACCGGTTGAAAGCCACTTTAATTAAAAACGGCTGAAGGCCAATAACTTAAAACGGAAGCATAATCAGAAATTTAAAAGGCAAGCCTTATCTTAAAACAGTTCTTTAGTTAGGCTGAAGTAAACAAGTTAAATTCAAATCGGCTGAAGGCCGAACACTTAAAACTCCAAAACATTATTTTTTTTAAAATACCAAAGTGTTTACGTGAAACAGTTCTTTAATTTAGACTGAAGGCCTTAAGAACAAACAACTGAAAGTCAAACCGGCTGAAGGCCAAAGACTTAAAAATTAAAAAAAAATTTAAATGCCAAAGGGCTTACGTGAAACAGTACTTTAAACTAGGCTGAAGGCCTTAGAAGTAAAACAACTCTAATTTAAAACACAAAACCGGCTAGAAGCCACACAAGTACCAACAACAAGAAAAAATTTAAAAAATAAGGCAGTACTCTCAAGGGCGCCCAGATGTTCGAGGGTCGGACTGTAACTCAAGCACTAATGCTCGCTTAGGTGAGACAGGCAGCTGGGCCAACCATTCACGACAACCCAACCGACCGACAGTCAGCGGACCCACCGACAAGATAACTTCCACTTCACCCGACCAGGGCACAACAGGGAGTTCAATGGAACAACGTAGAAGATATTGGCGCCCACAACCAATCATACAAGTAGCTGTCAAACTATACACCGTGCTGGACAGCAGGAACACGATGAGGAAACTACACTGCCTGAAATTTACATCAACGTCCAGGGCAGGTAACCGGAACGTTAACGGCCACAAGGCAGAAGATACCGCTGGTGCACTTCAATTCAAATAACCAAATACAGTGAAACCCCACCGGAGAGTGGCTAGAATTTTCCAACTTGAAAACCACGTTGTTGCTCGCTGGAATATTCCAACAGCCGACAACGAACTCTAAACGACACAATCTGAACGTCTAGACTTGCTGGTAGGTTAAACCAAAACGCAACTTTCGTGTCCAGGGTAGGTGAGCCACGGGCCTCGTAGCAATGGGAACAGCGCCACACTGCCCGACACCGCGTAGAGGGCGCCAGCGGGCCCCGGCCAAACTAAGCCCCGCCGAGAATTTCTCACTGCTCCACGCCAACAGACCGACTCCTCAGAGACAGTACGCCGACAAACATTTAAAATAACTTGTCAGTCAAAATCACACAAACTACACAGTTTCACGAACACTTGCACGAAGAACTAGACAATGCTAATAGCAGTGACTGTACAATAACAGGGACGAATCACGAGTCGGCACACACAGCCAACCCAGAAGCGATCGCCGGCCAAATACACGTCGTCCAGCAAGACTGCCGACAGACGACCCCACTCCAATCACGTGTGTCGGCAACCGTCGGGCGAGTCATGGCAGTCCGGGCCTCACTGCTGCCGCGCCCCGACTGAACTTCTGCCGCGTGCCAACTCAAACACTGCCAGGTTCGAACTAACTGCTGGCACGTTCCAGCTCACTCGTCGACACACGACGACAGGGAAGTAATAGCAGTCCAGGATAGTTAATACGGCAGGACTTATATCGATAAGCGCTGCTGCTGCCGCTCACGGGCAGGCAAGGAAGGAACACAGTGACACCAGTAATTGAAAATTAACATAACGAGGCGGCAGTATGGTAAAAAGAGGGTGTTAAATAAGAGACGGCACGAACACGAGCCACGCACGGCTCAAATGATATTTGTAATTTTTGTAACAAAAATGATTACAGTATTACCCTGTAAACAGCCACAGAAGGTGTATCTGAGCGAACAGTAGTCAGAAATGGTATGTGATTTCCGTTTTTCATTCCTTACAAGGATGGTACATCCACATCCATTATACACTTCATAACGTGCAACGCTCGAAACAAGCTATTAGTGCTTATTAAAGTATTACCTTACAATAACGCTGTAGATTTTTTAAACTTTGCTACACCTATTTTATCAGTTCCTAAAGAAAGCAATTTCCATGAGTAGGAAATCCATTCCGCATAAATGTTCCGCGTTTTATAGTTTTCCTCTGTTTTTCTAATACCTAGCTCTACTTCCTGGCGTATGATTTATTTTGAGTGGCAGAGCTATGAGCCAGTGTCACATATCAGCACAAATATTTGTCTTGTCCTCATTTCATATGGTTAAACCAGTGGAGCAGCCCAGTTAGACGTATTGCATTATGTTGGTGATTGTGGTATGCACGTTAAGAGTTTTTGTTCGACTTTAGTATTACATTTGGTCCGCCTCCGTTGCTGGCTGCCACGCGAAGGACTCAGGGTCAATTAACGGTACCGTAAGGGGTTTCTCCACAGCGGGATGGCTGAAACGGGGTCTACACAGCCTCGTGGCGCCAACTGAGGAACTACTTCAATGAGAAGTTGCGGCTCCAAGATCTGCAAAGCGAACGGCCGGGAGACCAGAACGCTGATCCCACACTCCTCAGACTGCTTCCAAATAACCTCCATGACAGAGGATGATACGGCGGTCGGTCGCTCGCTACTGGCCAGTCTGAGGCCAGAACTCAACCTTTGACATGAACAGTTCAGTGAACTCAACATTTGACACGAATAGTCCTCTTGGGCCACACAATGGAAAAATTCGCTACTCCATGAAGGAGTTATGCAACATAAATGAAAGTTGGTAGGCGTGTTTCTGCACCTGAAAGACGAAATTTAGCGCGAGTCTTGCAAGGATGGCACTAGTAGCGAAACTATGAGGATGCAAATCAAGTTTGCTTTAAATACATGCTCTAATGGTCGAGTTAGTTGCCTTTGAGATTAGACGCAGTGAGTTGATTTTAGGGTGACAAAGACCCAATTATCACAGCCTCACTGAGTTTGAATGAGGTAGAGTAATATGGTTGCGAGAAGATGGATATTACAACTGCGAGACTGAAAATATGTGGCAGGAACGTAGCCGCTGCACATGGTTGCTGGCAGCAGTGGTCGGGAGAATGTACGGTCACAATAAAACCGGGGTCAGACGGCCACGTGGCACTACCGAAAGGGAAAACCATCGAGTTTTGCCTGTGGGTCTGTCACATCGTACTGCATCTGCAGCAGCTATATGGTTGGCTCCACAATGACACAACGAACTGTTACAAACAGGTTGCTTCAAGGACAGATCCGAGCCAGATGCCCTGTAGCGTGATTTCCACTTACGCCAAACCACCGTCTTTTGCGACTTCAGTGGTGTTAAGTGAGAGTTCATTGGAAGATAGGGTGGAGGTATGTTGTGTTTTCTTCTGAAAGCTGGTTTTCTCTCGGTGCCGTTGATGGTCGTTTGTTGGTTAGAAGAGGGCCAGTTGAGGGCCTGCTACCAACAGGTGTATCCAGAATGAGGTTCGCAGGAGAGCTTCTGTAAAGTTTGGAAGGTAGGACACGAGGTACTGGCAGAAGTAAAGCTGTGAGGTCGGAGCGTGAGTCTTGCTTGGGTAGCTCAGTTGATACAGCACTTGCCCGCGAAAGGTAATGGTCCCGAGGTCGAGTCTCGGTCCGGCACACAGTTTTAATCTGCCAGGAAGTTTCATATCAGCGCACATTCCGATGCAGAGTGGAAATCTCATTCTGGAAACAACCCCTAGGCTGCGGCTAAGCCATGTCTCCGCAATATCCTTTCTTTCACGAGTGCTAGTTCTGCAAGGTTCGCAAGAGAGCTTCTGTAAAGTTTGGAAGGTAGGAGACGAGGTACTGGCAGAAGTAAAGCTGTGAGGACGGGGCGTGAGTCGTGCTTGGGTAGCGCAGCCGGTAGAGCACTCGCCCGCGAAAGGCAAAAGTCCCGAGTTCGAGTCTCGGTCCGGCACACAGTTTTAATCTGCCAGGAAGTTTCATAACAGGTGCATGCTGCGCACACTGGACCTACACCTGGAGTTATGGTCTAGGGTGCGATATCATATGACATCAACAGCACTTTCGTTGTTATCCCACGCACCCTGGCTACAAATTTGTACGTGATTCTGGTGTTCGATCTGTTGTGCTGCCATTCACGAACATAATTCCGCGGGGTACTTTCCAACTGAATAACGTTCGTACACATACTGTTGTAGCCCAACATTCTCTACAGAGTGTCGACATCTTTCCTTGGTCTTCTCGATCACAGAATATGTCTCCAATCGAACACGTATGAGACATCATCGGACGATAACTCCAGGATTACCCACATTCACCGTTAACCATCCCTGTATTGGTGGAACATGTGCTACAGCCATGGATCTTCATCACACAAACCGACAAGCGGCACATGTACAGCACAATGCATGCACGTTTGCGTGCTTTCTATCAACATTCTCGTAGTTACAACGGTTATTAATGTACCAGCATTTAACATTTTCAATGGCTCATCTCGCGCTTACATTAACCGGTGGTCTTACAATGTTAATCGTTTAAACATGTTGCCTATACAAATAAATTACCGAAATTTCATTACCGTACATTAATTACTTTTTGTGTTGTGTTTTTTTCTGCAGTATATAACTGGCTGTAATGTTGTCACTTACACTGATGAGCCAAAACAGTATGACCACCTGCTTGATAGGTTGTTTGTCCGTCTTTGGGACGTAATACATCACTTATTCTGTGTATCAGGAATCCGACAGTTTGTTGATAAGTTTATGGAGGTACGTGGCATTATATGTGTACCCACAAGTCATGTAGTTCACCTAAATAACGAGCCACTGAACTGCGTACGCAGTGATGGCGCCCGATAGCTACCAAGGTGGGTCCCATAGATTTTACATCACGTGAAATTGGGCCGCCAGACATCAACGTACTTTCACTGTACTGCTCCTCAAGCCATCGTAGCACTTTCTGGCTCCGAGGCACGGATAATTATACTGCTGAAAGATGACATCGTCGTTGCGGAAGACATTAAGAATGAAGTTATGCAGATGGTTTGCAGCTGTCAGCATGTCTTCGGTTATTTATTTACACGTCAAGTTCCGTAGGATCAAATTGAGGAGCATATCTCCATCGCCATGCAACGTGTCAGTACATGAAATTGCAACATAAAAGTAATAACAGATTAAAAAAAATGTTTATGAACCCGAAAAAGTCAAGCCATTAGCTTAAGTAAAATCAATCTACAATACAACAAGAATCAGCTTAATTCTTCAAGGAACACCTCAGCGCGTGGATTACTGCTAAGATTTTTGAATTCGAGTGGTAGCTTACTGAAAATGGATGCAGCAGTATACTGTAAACCTTTCTGCACAAGAATTGAGGAAGTCCGACACAAGTGCAGGTTTAATTTCTTCCGAGTATTAACTGAGCTAAAGCGGCTTATTCTTGGGAATAAGCTAATATTGTTAACAAGAAATGACAGTAAGGAATATATATATATTGAGAGGCCAATGTCAAAATACCCAGACTCGTGAACAGGGGTCGACAAGAGGCTCGTGAACTTACACCACTTATTGCCCGAACCCCCCTTTCTGAACCAAAAATATCCTTTTCGGATGGGAAGAGTTGCCTTAAAATATAATACTATACGACATAAGCGAACAAAAATAAGCAAAGTAAACTAAGTTTCGTGTCGAACGGTCACTCACTTCAGATACTGTTCGAATAGTAAAATTGGCAGCATGAAGTCTTTGAAAAAGATCCTGAACGTGGGCTTTCCACGACAGTTTACTATCTAATCTGAACACCTAGAAATTTTAAAAGTTCAGTTTCACTAATCATATGCCAATTCTGTGAAATTAAAACGTCAGGTTTAGTTGAATTGTGTGTTAGAAACTGTAAAAACTGAGTCTTACTGTGTTAAGCATTAGTTTATTTTTTACATCTCAAACCGAGCCAATGTTGCACACAGCATCCTTTACTGCGAAGCTAATGTCATCGGGAAACAGAAATATTTTAGAGTTACCATTAATACTAGGGGGGGGGGGGGGGGCATATCGTTTATATAGATAAGGGAGTGGCCCCAAAACTGATCCCTGGGACATCCCCCACTTGACCGTACCCCAGTCAGACGCCACATCATAGCCATTCTCAAAATTGTGAATAATGACCTTTTGCTGTGTTGCTAAAGTAAGAGGTGAACCAATTGTGAGATATTCCCTGTATTCCGTAATTGTCCAACTTATATTTTGTGATCAACACAATCAAACGCCTTAGTTAAACCAAAAAATGTGCCTAGTTTTCGAAACCTTTTCTTTAACCCATCCAGTACCTCACAGAGGAAAGAGAATACAACATTTTCAGTTGTTAAACGACTTCTAAAACTCGAACTGTACACTTGATAGCAAATCGTGTGATATAAAATGATCAATAATCCTTACACACACACAGCCCTTTCAGTAACGTTAGCAAACACTGCTGGCATAAAAATAAGTCTAAAATTGTCTACATTATCCCTTTCTCCCTTTTTATAAAGCGGCTACACTACTGACCATTCCTAAAGGAAAAATTACAAATATGGCTAAATACAGGACTAACATGTGCAGTACAGCGCTTTAATATTCTGATATGCGCTCCATCATAACCATGAGAGTCCTTAGTCTTCAGTGCTTTAATTAATGACTCAATCTGCTCCATGTCACTATCACAGAGGGAGTATTTCAGATATCAATCTCAGAAAGGCATTTTTGCAAGAAAGTTATATGATTCTATGTAGAAACTAATTTTTTTTAAATTTACCATCAATACTCAGAAAATGATTGTTAAATACTGAACATATATCTGATTTATAAGTAACAGATATATTTTTACTACCAACACTTTATATCGTTGACCTTGTGCTACTGACCGGGCACTTCCTTCGCCACTGGCCATATGGTTTTAATTTTTGTGAATTTTCTATTTGCGTGCCACATACTCTTTGCCTTCCTAATAACATTTTTAAGCACCTTAAAATACTGTTTGTAATGGGCCACTGTAGCTTGATTCTCACTACTTCTAACATTTTCATATAGATCCCGCTTTGTTCTACATGTTATCCTCATCCAACTGGTCAGCCACCCAGGCTGCCTATTACTGCTAGTAACCCGTTTAGAACTTTCTAATGGAAAGCAACTCTCAAAGAGCATGAGAAATCTATTAAGGAAAGCGTTATATTTATCATCTATGTTATTAGCACAATAAACATCCTGCCATTCTTGTTCCTTGCCAAGGTTTAAAAAACTCTCTATCGCTGTTGTATTAACTTTCCTACATAGTTTGTAATTACATGTGACATTTTTTGGAGTACAAAACCCTTTTAGTGTTAAAATTGATGCATCGTGGTCTGACAGGCCATTCACCCTTTTACTAACAGAATGCCCATCTACTAATGAAGAATGAATAAAAAATTGTCTGTGGCTGTGCTACTGTTCCCCTGCACCCTAGTTGGTAGAAACAGTCTGCATCAGATCATGTGAATTTAGATCTACCAACATCCTTTTTCTTGCTCCATTATATACAAAATTTGTATTGAAGTCAGCACATATAACTAATTTCTGGTACTTCCTACAAAGTGAATCAAGAACCCTCTGTTGCATGAGCAGAGATGATCTGAAGCGAGAATTAGGGGACCCATAAACTACAACATTAGAACTTTAGTTTCACTAAATTCAACTGCCCCTCCTCAACATACAAATATCAGCTCAGTGCAGTGCCTTGATATGTCTATGGACTCAAATGGAATGCTATTTTTCATGTACATAGCCACTCCCCCACCCCATAAGGAACTCCTTGAAACACAGCCAGTTAATGTGTATCCTAGTAAAGGAAGGCTCTGAACTGTCATATTATTTAAGTGGTGTTCTGACATACCAATGACTTCAGAGTCAACACCTATAAGCAGTTCACTAACGTTATCTCAAATACCTCCTATATTTTGATAAAATATGCTAATTTCTTCGCTACTTGGAAACATGACCTCCTCTAAAGGTGATCCCTTCGTTAGAGGGACTTCCTTTAAGCAGGTATACCTGTCAGCTGACTTCAATCTAAAATTGGAATCACAGGAGAATGTTTCCCATAGCACAGCACTGCTCCCCATATTCCTCCGTCGGTGGCGCGCTGCACGTTTCCAGCCGTTGTTCACCTAGATGATGGCGCTTGTAGAGACGACCATCGACCTAGTGTAGCAAAACCATGATTCACCCGAAGAGCCTACACGTTTCCATTGATCGACGGTCATATCCCTATGGTCACATGCCCACTGCCGTTGTAACTGATAATTTTGTTGCGTCAACGTATAAACACGTAGGTGTCTGCTGCAGAACTCCATGTTCATCAATGTACGATGAACGGTGTGCTCCGAAACATTTGTGAGTGCACCAGCGTTGTTCTTTCGGCAGAGATGCCACAGATGACCATCTATCATACTTTAATGAGCACACAATCCTTCGAACCCCCGTTCTGTGGAGAGTTTTGGGCGACCAACCATTTACGCCTAGTGGTAGTTTCTCTTTCTACGTCGTTCCATAGGTGCTCACGATAGCAACATTTGAAAATTTGACCAGCTTCACCGTTTTCGAGATACTCATTCACAGGCTCCGCGTAACAATAATTTGCTCTTTATGAAAGTCCCTTATCTTAATAGATATCTCCATTTGTAGCCCATATCTTCCCTAGAGAGGACCCCGTCCGTGTCTGCTGTGCATAAATACTTTTGTTACAAAGTCACGTGACCGCAACGCCACCAGCTACCGTCCAGCGTCGCGGTGGGCAGTCGTCATAATGTTTTGGCTGATCAGAAAACTTTTACTGCACTGAAGACTGCTACAAAGTGTCCAAAATATGGATTTGCTATAAACATAATTTGCGGACGATTGCTGTACCTTTTACTGCCCGGATTATCATATATTTCAAATGTAAGAGAACAGCGTGCGATGTGTGAGGGGGCTCTTTGGGATGACTGTATCTTCATTAAATCTTCAGCTGTACTCCACATGCCACAGAAGTCAATGTCTCTTTTTTGTTTTTGAGTCAGCAGTCTTCTGACTGGTTTCCAGCCCCCCACGAATTCCTCTCCTGTGCCAAAATCTCAGAGTAGCACCTGCAATCTACGTCCTCAATTATTTGCTGTATGTATTCCAATCTCTGTCTTCCTCTAGTTTTTGCGCTCTTCAGCTCCCTCTAGTGCCATGGTAGTCAATCCCCGATGTCTTAACATACGTCCTATTATCCTGTTGCGAGGCGGCGGTTTGATAATAATGCTGATAACCACTAGTCATATGAGGAAATATTAGAATATTGGAAATATTTGAATATTTGTTGAATTGCTGTAAATATTGGAATGTTTTACCAGAGCCCGGGAACTATTTCTTTGGTCAGCCAGAACCGATGGAGAATATAGTGACAATAGTCCCCTGTCTGCAAGTCCACGTTCTTGTCCAGCCCACTGAAAGAAAAGTTTCTATTCTCTATTAGCCCAGTGGGATCAGGCCTATGATTATAAATGAACATTTTGGGTTCTAATTGAAACATGTATTTGCTAAAGTTTCACATGCAGAACATTGTAATATTCATTATGTTCATACTGACAGTAAATCTCTCTATCCAAAACAGCACTATGAGCAGTTCAGAGGCGACTTCTACAGTAAGTTCCTACTAAATTGTCTATCGCTCTGACTACTGAAAATCAAAGTAAATGCTCGCCACAAATGTGGAAAATAATTGTCACCACTTGCCACGCACATTTGTTAACATTACGGGTGGCACACTAACAGTTAATTTTTGGAACTCTAAGCGATACAGGACAGCGTACAGTCCTCGCGAGTTCACTTTCTATTATTACTGAAAATAAGTGTTTTGTAACAGCCTGTTTCTGATGCCATCCGAGGTAGTGCGCACTCCGTCGTTTGACTAACAAGGATATTACCGTGGCTGGGTGCGAAGTGAAAACTAGTCTTGCCTTTCGGGTTGTATGTGGCGCAGCGGACGTCCAAGGGAACACCTGCTGTCATCCGCCCTTTACCCACGGTAGCATGCTTACTTGAGCAATGATAAATAAACGAAGCTTCTTACTGAATATTTTAGTGAACAACGGTAGGCTGGCCGAAGTGGCCGTGCGGTTAAAGGCGCTGCAGTCTGGAACCGCAAGACCGCTACGGTCGCGGGTTCGAATCCTGCCTCGGGCGTGGATGTTTGTGATGTCCTTAGGTTAGTTAGGTTTAAGTAGTTCTAAGTTCTAGGGGACTAATGACCTCAGCAGTTGAGTCCCATAGTGCTCAGAGCCATTTGAACCATTTGAACAACGGTAACATGTTGCCAGTATAGTAATGAAATGACAAAAAGATACCTTTTTATGTTACAAATTTCTTGTATTCAGGAAACCATGCAATAATGGATAAATTAGCATATACTGAAGCAATAATAACACTAGGTCATTGGTGCAGTACAAAAGAAACTTTGAGTATGGGTATAGACATTTTTATTTCTAAAAAATCAAGATTATTCACAATGTTACGGTTACATAGTTCCAGTTGTCTGTTTAGTATCTGCGCGGGAAACTGCTTAATGGATCTCATAATTTCCAAATCCTCAAGAACGTTAAATGTGTTGATTTTGCTTTCCCGATGTAGATTAAAATAACCGTGGGTTAAACACAGTTTTTGGGGGTTATACGGGGTTCTTTTGGGCTTTTTCGTATTGAAAATTGAATAGTTCTATTTAAATTCTTGTGAATAATTTATTCAAAACACTAGCCCAATCTTCTAACTTCCTTACTGGTGGCTCTTTTTATTCTGTGTAGTGCTAACTATATAATATTTTTTGTCGTAATAATATGTTCGTAAATGAATGTGGTTGGGTGTATTCGGTTTTTGGCGCTTTTTGAATGCTTTAAAAAACACTTTCCTGTATTTTTTGGGTCAGGTTAAATTACAACCTTCCTGTGAACATATATAAATGTATGCTGTCTGTTCTTTCGGATATGTCTAAAAGAACAACGCGCTTTCAAAAAAATGGCTCTGAGCACTATGGGACTTAACTTGTGAGGTCATCAGTCCCCTAGAACTACTTAAGCCTAACTAGCCTAAGGACATCACACACATCCATGCCCGAGGCAGGATTCGAACCTGCGACCGTAGCGGTCGCGCGGCTCCAGACTGAAGCTCGGCCTCTCCAGTCGGCAACACGCTTTCATAAACCAGATTCGTGTCAATGTGCAGTAAATCTTTCACATCAGTGCCAATGCACAATTACGTTCGACCTCCTGTAGGAATCTCAAAGTATCGAGCATGGAGCACGTGAATGGGGTCTGTGGATAGATGGCGCTAGGTGGGAATGTGGGTCAGCTGAGAGGCGTGCTGAGAAATTCAGCGCAACTGTGCTAAACACTGTGTACGGATTTTGGAGTGGTTAACTGAACTGTCTAGTGAGCAGGAGATCCCAGGTTCGCAACCAAGTGCGGCACACATTTTTACTCATCACAACTGATTCCACATAAAGTGCTGATGCAGCTGACATCACCAGTTGCTTTCCTTTCCTTTCTCCCCACTCCACCGCCAATTTACATGACATATGTACAACTGTGTCAACAAGACCTTCATGAGTTAAGCAGTCATTTGGAAGAAACCACATAGCTTTATTTACCATTCTTCCTGAGCAACAAATTTTCTATGTCAGAGAAAGATTTTATGATTACCCTGTATCCCGTGTTCCCTTGAGGTAGGCCTGGGTTGCTCTTGAGTCTGAAGATCTCTTTCCGAGAAGAATGACTGGCTGCGTTCCGTTAGTTCGAGCTTTTCAGTCACAATGCAGGTCTCATATTCCGCACGCTGTAGGCGGCAGCTAAAGAACGTCGCCCACCGCCGGGCCATCTACCCAGGTGCCTCCGCCCCGCTCTCTCCGGTGGGGACCGCCCCCGCAGCCGACTCAGAGCGCCGCCCCCGGTTGCCGGACCCTTAGCGCGGAGCGGAGCCGGGTTAACGCCGCTCAGCGCTCAGCCGGCAGCATCTTTTATTCACCAACCGCTGCCCTCCCCTCCCTACCCCTCCCCACCCACCACCACTCCCTCATATCGGATTCCGGTGTCGCAGGCGCCGGGCTGTGGTGCAGGAGTGGAACTGCGATGGGAGCCGAGCGGATGCAACCGCTTTCCGTCATTTAAGCCCTTATCTTTTTTAGACACTTCACGTGCAATGAACGGAGCGTATTCTCAGCCGTTATCAGATTCCTGTTTCACATCATTATCTGAACTTTTAGTATTTCTTCTGGGAAAAAAAATCAATCAATCAACACACTACTGGCCATTAAAAATGCTACACCAAGAAGAAATGCAGATGGTAAACAGGTATTCATTGGACAAATATATCATACTAGAACTGATATCTGATTACATTTTCACGCAATTTAGGTGCATCGATCCTGAGAAATCGGTACCCAGAACAACCACCTCTGGCCGTAATAACGGCCTTAATACGCCTAGGCATTGAGTCAAACAGAGCATGGATGGCGTGTACAGGTACAGCTGCCCAGGCAGCTTCAACACGATACCACAGTTCATCAAGAGCAGTGACTGTCATATTGTGACGAGCCAGTTGCTCAGCCGCCGTTGACCAGACGTTTTCAGTTGGTGAGAAATCTGGACAATATGCTGGCCAGGGCAGCAGTCAAACATTTTCTGCATTTTCTGTATCCAGGAAGACCAGTACAGTACCTGCAACAGGCGGTTCTGCATTATCCTGCTGAAATGTAGGGTTTCGCCGGCATCGATTGATGGTTAGAGACCACTGGTCATAACACATATGAAATGTAACGTCCACTGTTCAAACAGTCGCCAATGCGAACAAGAGGTGACCGAGACGTGTAACCAATGGAACCCTCATACCATCACGTCGGGTGATACGCCAGTATGGCGATGACGAATATGCGCTTCCAATGTGCTTTCACCGCGATGTCGCCAAACACGGATGCGACGATCATGATGCTCTAAACAGAACCTGTAATCATCCGAAAAAATGACTTTTTACCATTCGTGCACCCAGGTTCATCGTTGAGTACACCATCGCAGACGCTCCTGTGTGTGATGCAGCGTCAAGGGTAACCGCAGCCATGGTCTCCGAGCTGATATTCCGTGCTGCTGCAAACGTCGTCGAACTGTTCGTGCAGATGGTTATTGTCTTGCAAATGTCCCCATCTATTGACTCAGGGATCGAGACATGGCTGTACGATCCGTTACAGCCATGTGGATAAGATGCCTGTCATCTCGACTGCTGGTGATACGAGGCCGTTGGGATCCAGCACGACGTTCCGTATTACGCTCCTGAACCCACCGATTTCATATTCTGTTAACAGTAATTGGATCTCGACCAACGCGAGCAACAATGTCGCGATACGATAAACCGCAATCGTGATAGGCTACAATCCGACCTTTATCAAAGTCGGAAACGTGATGGTACGCATTTCTCCTCCTTACACCAGGCATCACAACAACGTTTCACCACTCAACGCCGGTCAACTGCTTTTTGTGTATGAGAAATCGGTTGGAAACTTTCCTTATGTCAGCAAGTTGTAGGTGTCGCCACCGGCGCCAACCTTGTGTGAATGCTCTGAAAAGCTACTAATTTGCATATCACAGCATCATCTTCCTGTTGGTTAAATTTCGCGTCTGTAGCACGTCATCTTCGTGGTATAGCGATTTTAATGGCCAGCAGTGTAATAAAATAAGAGAAATCAGAGCTCGCACGGAAAGATTTATGGTCGTCTTTCCCTCGCGCTGTTCGAGAATGGAATGTTACAGAAGTAGCTTTGAGGTGGTTCCATGAATCCTTTGCCAGGCACTTACTTGTGAATTATAGAGTAATTACGAAGATGTAGATGTCCATTCTTATACACCAGGGCCTTCTAGTTTAGGACATCGCACCTAAACACGGACATTGGCTTGTCAATACTATATACTGTTCTCAAAATGTAAATTAACTTTGTAATACAATTATAATCGCCATGCATCAAGTAGCATATCACGGTCTTCTCTTCTTCAGGCTTTTGTGACTGCGTTGTGATCTGTCTGCACTTGCATGCCATGACGTTACGTGTGATGAGATATTTCGTATCTGGTTTATTCCGCTTCGTGTTATTCATAGAACACAGTGTTACATTTTTTGTTTAGTGTTAAGCAACAGTCACTTCTGATGATGTACTTACTGTTTTGGATTTTATCACTTGTTTCTTGTTGGTTCATTCTATTGCAGATTCTTGGAAAACGACGTAACGCCAAATCGCATTAGGTGTAATAAAGTTAATAAACCAAAGTGGCCGAGACAAATAGTGTTATTATGTTGCAACTAAATGACCGCGACATATTTATGCACCATACTACTGATACCCCCGTTTGGTACTTGCTATGCAGCGAGTATGATGGTGACATTGCTATTGATGATGATGAGTCTAGGGTGCTCGAAATTTTCATTTTCTGTACTACCTGCAGGGCACTGAAAGAGCCAAAGCAGATAAGAATATACTGCGATTTCTTTTCACCTGCTCCGAGCCCTTCAAGACTCCATATGTCATAATGTCTAATTTGTTAGTTGTTCTGGAATGCGAACTTTGAAAACCATATTAGGCAAGACAGCTAACACAGGTGCTCGTGTAGCGTAAAGCGCAGAGCAATGCCTTGTCAAACAAGATCGGCAGCCACAGCTGGGTCGAATCGCCGCGAGGGCAATAACGACTGTGTCCTGGCACATCAGCCAGACTGCCTGTGGTTTTTAGGCGGTTACTCATGCTTGTTTAGTCAAATGCTAGGCTCATCTCCAATTTCCACCTCGGAAAATTCGATACACAAACAAGGTACAATACGATAACCTACAGAACAAAGTTCACAAGTTTCACAAAAAGGGTGACATTTATTGAACTATACGAAAAGAAGGGAATTAGTTACAAAATACTGCGTGCACACACTTCATTCAACTTGTAAACCTCACTACAGATATTCAGATTTAGGTATGACGTGTTCGATGCGCCTGCCATCATTGGCGACGGTATGGTGCAGACGAATAGCAAAATTCTGCATCACCGGCTGTAGTGTCATGACGACGATGATGTCGATGATTCGATGCTGTCGACGATCTCCTGAATAGCTGTTTTCAGTTCAGAAATGGTTTTGGCGTTACTGCTGTACACCTTGTCCTTACTGTAACCCCACCAAGAAGAGCCGCATGTGCTCAGATCCGAAGAATATGGCAGCCAGTGGCCTATGGGTACCCAAGAGCCAGAATGCGGTCCCCAAAGTGCTCCCCCAGGACATCACTCTCCTGCTTTGATGGGGTCGAGCTCTGTCGTCCATGAACCACATCTTGTCGACATCAGGGTCCACTTCGGATAATGGTGAAGAAAGTATCTTCCAAAAATTTCAGGTACCGTTCAGTTGTCACCGTGCCACCTGGGAATATCACACCGATTATACCGTGACTGGACACTGCGTACCACACAATTACCCGTTGAGGGTGAAGCGACTTCTTGATCACGGAATACGGATCCTCAGTCCCCCAAATGCTCCAGTTTTGCTTATTGACGAACCTATCCAAATGAAAGTGGGCTTCATCGCTAAACTAAACCATGCATGCGCGTACCAATTTCCGTCATGCCCCGAGTCCAACCATGCAGTTTGTACGTCATAACGCAAACCGTTCAGAATTTATGACGATTTTATTTCGTGTTGTTCAGTAATTGTCACCATGTACGCATCTCGTACACGACTTCCCTCCGGTACCTTGACAACGGTGGCATCAAGACGGGATTCCGTTCTCAGAGTTGAGCAACAAATAAAATTCTTCCAAATCCTGGAAAGCAGACTCCGTAATAGACGTGAAACACGCTAGGGAAAAGAAGAAAAAAGATTAAAGAAGACCAGCCGAGAGCAACCTTCAGCTTCGATCCATCTGCACACAAACATATCAATAAATTTTTGATACAGCGTTAAAGTTTAAGAAAACAAGTACTCTGAAATAACGAGATAACTTCACAGTACGCGTCACGTCATGAGTCGGCCCCCTCTACTAAAACCCAAAGACAATTAGATTTAGTGTGCTTCCGGACGACTTGTCGTAAAATAACACTCGACGCCATTAGTGCTCCTCCCCAGACTACGGTATGGCCGTACACGAGTGACCATAGAATTTCGCTTACTGTTTCTCTTAGCATTTCTTAGTAAAGCTTAGAACCTAGCACGGAAGGTTTTTGGCCATACTTCGACCACGCACCCTCCACGCTTCACTGTCATTCTCTCTCTCTCTCTCTCTCTCTCTCTCTCTCTCTCTCTGGGTGTGTAAAGGCACTTCACGTAGCGATATACAGTATCGTAAAACAGTGAAGTGAAATCTTGCACTTCTGTTCACTTTTGTACCCAAACAATCAGCGTGCCTCGTGTATGGAAGAAGAGAATTGCGATGTTGTACAAGAGATGAACTTCAACAATGACGCATTTTACGATTGGCTCAACATCGTGTGATCTCTTTAATCTGATAGTGCAATAAATCAGCACTTTTGATGATCGTATGTAACTGTTCTGAAATTCAGATTGAAAACTTAGAGTTGCTAACCGAAAAGAGGACCAAGCATGCTGCCAATTACTAGGGCAAACAGGAAAACAAATAAATGTTTCACGTAACGGATTAAAGTGGAAGGTGAAATTAGTTTTTTGGTTGTAGCTATGAAGACTAGCGTGATATATTCCCTGATTCTACAGAGATCTGAAGCACATTGAAATTTGCTGCAGATAACCATAATGAGTTCTGTCATCATAAACTTACTCTAAGAATAGTCCGAATACGCACAGTACATGTACCACTTAATACTGTAGATAAAAAAAAGCGAAGCTCTTTCGATACAATGCTGAAACTAACCTGAGAATCGCTCAACTACTAGAAGTTTACGCTACATGAAATACTCTAAAATTAATGCAATATATGAGCATTTGCTCAATGTTCACATAAAACATCATATTTGTATTACACAGGACGTTCGGTAAATCCCGTTACAAACTTCTCACACTTGTAGATGGGATTGAGCATATAATATTTTGAACAGGAATCCATATCCGGAAACATACCGTTTCAGTTCTACGATGGTTTAAGTTCAGATGTTTAACTCATCAACTTCTGCATCAGGAATTGAATTAGACGTGACGCAGTAGAGTTATTAGATAACAATTCGAAAAGAAACATAACGAAAAATCCATTTATTACTTAAGGACATTTATTTGTACTATCGCTTAAACATTACATGTTTACATTACTCCAAAACGAAAAAGAACCCAGTACTCTGTACGTTCAGGACAGTACTGATGCATTACAACAGCGATGCGGCCACCACCAACGTTGTCATAGATATTGTACGTGCGGAGCATGTTCTGGTATACTCTCTCCATCCTATCTGGTATTTCTTCAATTTCTAGTGCAGCGGTCAAAACTCGTGCCAACAGGTCTTCCCCTGTCTCTACAGGAGTCTCGTAAATTAAACTTTCCTACGATCCCACAAGAATTAGTCCATTGGAGACGTAGTACACGTCATCATGTCTACCCCACTACATAAAAGGACAAGCAACGAGCAACTCTAAGACTTTCCTCTTTCCCTTAGCAGACGTGGACACATTATACATTTCAAATGAAACTCCATGGACTCCTTTTTACAATATTATGCTCTCATTCCCCTCTACAAGTACTAGAATTTTGTAATGGGAATTTCCAAAATACCTTACCCTGTAGATCCAGAACACACGACCGTCAAACGACAGTCAACCTTCGACAAATACATTCTTTACAAGAAAGTCCACAACCTTTTTGGTCAATCCGGAACTTCGGGGTGTAGTTAGCCAGACTTCTACCTGATCTGATGCTGCCGCCACGTATTCCGCTCTTCATCTCAAAGTATCAAAAATGGTTCAAATGGCTCTGAGCACTATGGGACTTAACATCTATGGTCATCAGTTCCCTAGAACTTAGAACTACTTAAACCTAACTAACCTAAGGACAGCACACAACACCCAGCCATCACGAGGCAGATAAAATCCCTGACCCCGCCGGGAATCGAACCCGGGAACCCGGGCGTGGGAAGCGAGAACGCTACTCAAAGTATCGCACTGAGCGAGGCGGTGGAGTGGTTAGCATGACTTAGTTGAATTCTGGAGGATGACGGCTCAATTCCGCGTTCGGCGACCCAGATGTAGGTTTTCGGTGGTTTTCCTAAACCGCATCCGCCAAATGCCAGGTTTCTTCCTTTGAAAGGGCACGGCCGATTTCCTTTCCCATCACTGAAACAATCGGAGCTTCTGCTCCGTTTCTAATGATCTCGGTGGCAACGGGACGTTAAACCCTGATGTTCCTTCATTCCTTCCTTCAGAGTACCACTTGTGCCCAGTGTCCTCTATTTGTTGGATTTACTCCAGTTGTCTTCCTGTGCAGTTTTTACCCTCTGCTCCTCCATGGAAGTGATTTCTTCTTATCAACCTGTCCCTTCTCTTTGTCAATATTTCCCACTCGTTCCTCTCCTCGGCGACTGTACGGAGAACCTTACCATTTCTTATCAGACCTCTTAATTTGTAGCAAACTTCCATACCACCACACCTCAAACACTTCGAGTCACTCCTATTCCGGTTTTCTCACAGTCCATGTTTTACAACCATGCAACACTGTGCCGCTAAACGTAATTACCAGAAATTTCTTGTTCAAATTATGACGGATGCTTAATACCAACAGTTTCCTTCAAAGAAGACTCCAAGATAGCAGAATTCTAAATGAAAAACTCAATATTATGTATGTTCTACAGGATTACTTTGTTTAGTTACATATGACTGACATCGCTCAAGTATGGGGGCGATCTAGAGTAATAAGGAATACAGAAGCCAAAATTTCAACATCCAATATTGCTAATTGTAACTGTATTTATGGCGACCGGTTTCGGCAGATATAAGTTGCTGTTTTCGGATGTTACACAAATACATCTCAGTTTCATAACCGTCGCCATGTTGTAGAAAACCGTGATCTCTTTCACTACAATAATAAGAAAACATCGTCTGGATAACAAAATTTTTATCCACCGACTACAGGTAACAATCTGCGCTGCGGTATCATCTTCAAGTCTGATAACAGGAAAAAGAGGATATAACAATAAAAATTACAAAAGTGTGACTTGACAAACATTACGAGTAGAGGCTACGCAACTACAACAAAATACACTCCTGGAAATTGAAATAAGAACACCGTGAATTCATTGTCCCAGGAAGGGGAAACTTTATTGACACATTCCTGGGGTCAGATACATCACATGATCACACTGACAGAACCACAGGCACATAGACACAGGCAACAGAGCATGCACAATGTCGGCACTAGTACAGTGTATATCCACCTTTCGCAGCAATGCAGGCTGTTATTCTCCCATGGAGACGATCGTAGAGATGCTGGATGTAGTCCTGTGGAACGGCTTGCCATGCCATTTCCACCTGGCGCCTCAGTTGGACCAGCGTTCGTGCTGGACGTGCAGACCGCGTGAGACGACGCTTCATCCAGTCCCAAACATGCTCAATGGGGGACAGATCCGGAGATCTTGCTGGCCAGGGTAGTTGACTTACACCTTCTAGAGCACGTTGGGTGGCACGTGCATTGTTCTGTTGGAACAGCAAGTTCCCTTGCCGGTCTAGGAATGGTAGAACGATGGGTTCGATGACGGTTTGGATGTACCGTGCACTATTCAGTGTCCCCTCGACGATCACCAGTGGTGTACGGCCAGTGTAGGAGATCGCTCCCCACACCATGATGCCGGGTGTTGGCCCTGTGTGCCTCGGTCGTATGCAGTCCTGATTTTGGCGCTCACCTGCACGGCACCAAACTCGCATACGACCATCATTGGCACAAAGGCAGAAGCGACTCTCATCGCTGAAGACGACACGTCTCCATTCGTCCCTCCATTCACGCCTGTCGCGACACCACTGGAGGCGGGCTGCACGATGTTGGGGCGTGAGCGGAAGACGGCCTAACGGTGTGCGGGACCGTAGCCCAGCTTCATGGAGACGGTTGCGAATGGTCCTCGCCGATACCCCAGGACCAACAGTGTCCCTAATTTGCTGGGAAGTGGCGGTGCGGTCCCCTACGGCACTGCGTAGGATCCTACGGTCTTGGCGTGCATCCGTGCGTCGCTGCGGTCCGGTCCCAGGTCGACGGGCACGTGCACCTTCCGCCGACCACTGGCGACAACATCGATGTACTGTGGAGACCTCACGCCCCACGTGTTGAGCAATTCGGCGGTACGTCCACCCGGCCTCCCGCATGCCCACTATACGCCCTCGCTCAAAGTCCGTCAACGGCACATACGGTTCACGTCCACGCTGTCGCGGCATGCTACCAGTGTTAAAGACTGCGATGGAGCTCCGTATGCCACGGCAAACTGGCTGACACTGACGGCGGCGGTGCACAAATGCTGCGCAGCTAGCGCCATTCGACGGCCAACACCGCGGTTCCTGGTGTGTCCGCTGTGCCGTGCGTGTGATCATTGCTTGTACAGCCCTCTCGCAGTGTCCGGAGCAAGTATGGTGGGTCTGACACACCGGTGTCAATGTGTTCTTTTTTCCATTTCCAGGAGTGTATAATGAGAACCCACACATACCTGGCGCCGCAAAGTGCATTTTATTGCTTTTTATTGAGCAGGTAGCTGGACGACTACTCCTATACTCTGTATTTAAATTAATCTGCGCTAATAGCTACGGGATAGATCGATTCGTAACTTCTAAGTAATTCTTCGCTAGGTCTGGGAACAGAAACACCGATTCGTCCATATTCTTTCTTATATCAGTTTGCAATTTTCCTGTCAGGTCCTTAGCTACCTTCTTAACACCGCTGCTGCAAGGAACTTTACTGTTTTATGAATGTAGTCCTCGTAATGAATTAGAACGGCTGTGTTCCCCTATCATCTTTTACAATAATAACTTTCTCGTTTTTAAGTTTATCATTTAACTTTTCTACAATGGCTCTATTTCTTTGGACTACAATTGGAGCTGCCTTGTCAAGTTCTACGAGGTTCTAATTTTTATAGCTGCAGAAAACTGAATTTGTTAAGCTTAGCTCTGTCACATGCAATCTTCACTGCTGTGATTGTTTCTTTTGCCTGCTTATTGTGTGAGACCTGATGATGGCAGCTTAGATACAAAACAGTAATTAGTGATCTTAGCTGTTTAAATTTTCACATCTGCATTTAATTTATTTAGTTAATTGGTTTTCGGCGTATAAGGCCATTATTAGATTTTAATTAATTGTTGTCGTCAAGGAAGTTTAAAATTTTGTAAACAACAAAGGAAAGGGAGTTATTCGTCAAGAACATACTATAAATGCCATCACTGCGAGCGCAGTGGTAAATAGGTAAAACTTTAGACAGAAAGTAAATAGGAGGGGAGCTATCCAAGAAAAACATTAGCACTAAATTCGAAAAACAGTGCCTATATAACAAGTTAACAAACCTAATAAAATAAAATTCAAGAGGGGTTAAAGTCATTTTGGTATACTTACTAATTAACCATTTTACTAGTATTGTTAACTTTATTTAAATTGTTATATAGGCATTGTCTTTGGGATTTACTGTTAGTTTTTCCCTTATTTTCTCCTTTTATATTTATTTACTTTTAATCACTTTACCTTTCTAACCGTATTACCGTTGCCTTGGCGAAGATGACATTTACTGTGTGACTGTTCGTGTTTCAGTCTAGACAAGTAACTTATTTCCCAATGTTGTTTACCAGTATTGTAACTTCTTTGATCATTATAATCAGGTAAATTCGGTTTATGGCTTCGTAGGGTGAAAATTGGTTAACTAAATAAATTAACTCTGTAGAGCACAGGCGGATAACAGGCGGCCAGCGACCAGATCCAGCCCGCGACTGGTTTTATTGCGGCCCACGGAAGGATTTCATGACAGAAAGTGCGTGGGCTTATTAGGACATTACAACTACCGAAATGAATTCGCTGCATCCAGTTGCCTTTATAGGCGTCTACTTTTCCATGATGACATTTGAAGGTGCCTGCAAACCCATTTCAGATGTTTACATGTATTTACAAGTCGGGAACATTGTATCTTCACCAAAAGTGATGCAGAATTTTGCAACGGAAGTTTTTTGACAGAGATATTGTAAAATGTTGTGAGTAAAGAAACAATGTTCATGACATGGAGTTAAATGTGAACATCTGAATATGGGTTGAACATCTGTTTTTAGGCATAATTTACTGGCGTGGCGTCTCAGGAAAGGGGTGCCACTCATATCAGTGTGTTCTGCGGAAACATTAACGTCATGGACGCTGTAGATTTGACTTTATGTGCTAGGAGCGCTGCTCGAGGCGGCGAGGGAGCTTCAGTAAATGTAAATCAGGCCCGCGGATCACCGAAGATTGCCCAATACTGCTTTAGAGCATATACAGTATTGTGTTTTTCGCTTCTAATAATGTTGATCAAGAAGCGAGGGGAGAATTAGTTAACGTTACGTAACTGAATTCGTTGTCTTCTTGGTCCTCTATTTTGATGTTAAATTTATCGCTAATCTCGTTTCTCTACTCCCAATTACTTTCGCGTTTCTTCGGATTACTCTCACTTCATACGCTGTTCTCATTAGACTGATCATTCCATTCAAAAGATCTTCCAATACTTCCGCACTGAAGATGGTTATGTTATCTGCGAATCTTATTCTTTCAGCCTGAATTTTAATCCCGGAAACATATAATGTAGTAATTCTCACGCTAAACTTAGAGAAGGTACATACACGTACTATGAAGAATTCTTTTAGGTATGCACGTAAATGAACTAACATCAGTAGCTATGGTTTGTTATTCCAGCTATAGAACATAATCAATACTATATCCGTCCATAGGTCGGAGGTAGTAGATTGACGATCTTGTGAATGGTGATTCTTACGAATTCGTTCGGAATGCACAATAGCAGTACTGTCAGTAAAAAATTATGCATAAACCCCATCATGAAAATATCACAATTACTTTGACACAGAGGCTTACGGAATTAAAAATTTAAAGCGAAATACGTAGTTGCCGACCATCTTGCGTGTCCTAAATGGCATATGACCTTCATGAAAAACGTTGCATAGCCTCTTAGTAGTACGAGGGGATTTCAAAAAGTAAGTTACATATCATTGTGGCAGGCCAAGTAACTTCTTTTGAATGATGTACTACACTTCAGAGTGGCACAGATAGAATTAATTTTCAACACCGCACCAGTTCCTTGTAAACAGCAATCGGAACGCTCTACTAATCGTTCAGTTCCTCTAAGACAGATATCCTCTCTTCGCGTGTAGAGTCGTTCGAGCCGAGCTGTAAAACGTCCTCATCTTCAAAAAATCTGCGATTACTGTGAATCTGTTCCTCGACTGCCTGGAAATTGCCGTTGGTGACCGATGTCAGTGACCTTCCTTCTCGATTAACATGATCCACCTCTATGCTGAACTGATCAAATTTTTGGCATGATTTCACTGTATGCAGAAGCGATACTGTATTTTAACCACGTATCGTCAGAATTTTACGGTGGATCTATGTACAAATCTTACCTTCTGCCACAAGAATCGTACTGTACCGCGCATTTCAGCTTTCGAGTATATGTCCAGGTTGCAGCGCCAAATCACTCCCAAACTATGCTACACCTCTTATCTGTACCGCAGCAGTATTATGTCTGTCCGAAACCTAGAACATATACTTTCTTCTGTCAATGTGCAACTCTCGTCGCGCAGTGGTCTTAAAGTGGGACGACACGTATAACTTAGTTTTTGAAGTTCCCCTGTAGAAAGTTAAGCAGTAGTGAGGGACGATGTTAATACAGTAATACAGCCTAAGATGGAACCATGGTGTGTACTTTTAGACCTCATCAAATATTTCGAGTTTGTTTGCCAAATTCAGAAGCCAGAGTTCTTTTCACGGGGTATACTGCGGATCTACGCGCCCCAGATGGATGGAATATATTGTATAACTATGTAGTAACGCACAAAAATATTTTTCAGGCGACCCCAAAGGATCACTACAAGGTCCCTGACCTCGCGTTCGTGAGGTGTAAACAGAACTGCTCCCGCCATTGTCATTTGCAACCCAAGGTCCTCCAGCTGCACCGAGGTGCAAGTCCAACAAAGGAACTGAATGCGAAACTCATATCACAGAATATCTTTGATCATTTTGAGCACCTTGAGTCTCAATAAATGTCATGCTGTATATCTTTTTCTGCTAATAAGAAAACTATGACGTAATACTGGACGATTACTTAACGTGTGCTGCAGTCGGCGCTACTTCACGTAAACTGGCATCTCAGACATTTCATAAACAGACATGCAATAAGTAATCTTCATCTCGAGGGACAAATCAAGCTTATACAGTACTTAACACGTTGATCATAACATTAATATTTTCGAATATATCATACCATTCTTAATTGATAGAAATCTGCACATGCAAAAGTAATTTCGGATGAACCGCAAGAAAATGATGCCATTATATAAATAATCGACTTTGATCGAGAACTGGTAATTGACCCTCAACATATACAAATCAATTTTATTTAATCCTATGGCTAGGGCCCCCCGTCGGGGAGACCGTTCGCCGGGTGCCGGTCTTTCAATCTGACGCCACTTCGGCGATCTGCAGTCAATGAGCATGAAATGATGATGATCAGGACAGCACATCACCCAGTCCCTGGGCGGAGAAAATTCTCCGACCCAACCGGGAATCGAACCCGGGCCCAGTGGACTCACAATCCGTCGCGCTGACCATTCAGCTACCGGGAGCGGACAACACAACCAAATATAAAATTGTAACTTTTACGTTAAATGGGTATCGAATATTCGTAATGTGGTCTAATCTGCAGTCTGGGAACAAGGCTATGTGGCGTTTGCAGTGTGAGCTTTCATGACGCGTCACAACATCATCCACCTTGTAAACGAATCATCTCTTGTTACCGGCTAAGCAAAGCTCAACGGTGTGCAGTAGCACGAAATTTCGTTTACTGTGATTGGCTGAAAAGCTCGAGCTAGAAACTCGCTTGTATCATCGAAGACACCGATTTCATTGCAAGCAGCGTAAAGTCTAGTGAGGCAGCCACAGTGATCAGTAGTGTATGGCTACTCACAGGGTAAAAACTGTTATTTTTTTAAATAATGTTAATTTTTTATTAAAGAGAATATTGGGGCCACGAACAAAGTAAGCGGCCACGATTGCGTTGGCAATAGCCAATAGCTACGGAAAATCACATTATTAAACGTGTCCTGATCGGACGCAAATGTTAAGGCCAAAGCTAATCGCCACCGCATAGAAGAGTTTCGACTAAACTTCTGCAAAGTGCGATCATATTTCCACAAAGTGTGGTTAGATATTATTAGGTTAATGTCCCAGTAAGTGATCCGTATGGCTCTAATCAGAGTGCAGAAATAATTTTGTGTGGAGATGGTTCTGCAGCAGAACTTACAAACCATAGCAAAACATGGCATCTCTTAAGACATGCGGTCTGCTCTTTATTGCAGGATAACTTCTCACTTTCCTACAATTTTAACAGCGCTGCAACATCTAAATGAGGCCTCAATCCGGTGATATCATCTGCTGTGAGAGGTACATCTACAGCAGATACCATGTAGGAGTCCTCTAGAGAAAATTGGCGAAGTGTGACGGCTGCTCAAATCTCCAACCACAAACCTCGAGCGTGTGGCCTGTCTGCTACAACCAGATACGATGTTATGCAACTTGTTAACATAAGAACAGGTTTTAAAGTATTGCACAAAAATTTGTGGAATGTTTCATTATGACAGCTGAGCAATCACCGTGCGGAGTCATATCCATCAGATATCTTGAAGTATGCATATGGAGTGATTTAAAGTGGAATCATCACGTAAAACCAATATTTCGAAAGGCAGTCTTCTGACTGTGAGACGATGGAAGTCTTCCCAGGAAACACTTTCGATCGATACCTGAATATTGCTCGTTAGTCTGAGAGCCTTACAAGATTGGTTTCACTGGTTCGATATACGTAATAGAGAAAATCCAAGGAGAATTGTGCGTTGTCATAGATTCGTTTTGCAAGCGCGAAAGTGCCACAGATATGCTCGTCCAACTTAGCTGGCAGAAGCTACACGAGAGGCGTTGTGATCACTCCTTGGTTTACTGTTGAATTTCCGAGAGCGGTCGTTCCCAGAAGAGGCACCTAATATATTGTTTCCTCTTACATACACCACGCGAAATTATTCCGAGTAGCGCGGAGTGGCCGCGCCGTCAAAAGCGCCATGTCACGGATTGCGTGGCCCCTCCCGCCGGAGGTTCGAGTCCTCACTCAGGTATGGGCGTGTGTGTTGTCCTTAGCATAAGTTAGTTTAAGTAGTGTGTAAGTCTAGGGACCGATGACCTCAGCAGTTAGGTTCTTTAGGAATTCACACACACACATACACTCACATCATATTATACTGAAGGTACTCGTAAAATTGGACACTTGAGTTCATACGCAGACTGAGCAACTTTTCCGCGCATCATTCGCAACCAGAAAAGCAAAGGAAAGAAGTGACAGTGATACATAAAGTACCCTCCGGCACAATCCATCGAGGACAGCCCATCAAAAAGGTACTACCGTTTACCTAGCTTTGACATTCATAGTAGCTTCAAAAATAGCATGATTCCTTAGGTTCATGTTCTTGTAAAGTCTTGGAATTTCTCTAGCAATTTAAGTCGTTGTTGTCGTTGTTCTGCATGGATTTATTACCATTTGTCTGAACAGTCTCCGTGCTGTAGTCAAAAGCGTTGCTAAATCCTGGCAAAGGGATATGGTCTTCGATTCCTGGTGACCCTTTCCAATGTTTCTGAAATAATAGAATGTGAACTTCTCTCACCCTCTTGAAATCAAACTAGAATCAGTCTGGATAGATAAGGAGCCGCAAAATCAAAAGATCTGCGCCGAACTATTTTTAAATACCTTTCATTATCGGTTTAACTATAATTAGCGTCATCCTTGACACTATTTTGTGGCCGGATTTAAGTTAGAGGCGATATCGCTTACTTAGACAGAAGAAATTGTACACAACATCAAACTATTTACTTTTTATATCTTTTGAAAATTCTGAAGTACTTATTCCAAATCTTTACGTTGATATCAGAGTATGAAAAACAAGCGATCTCTAATTCTGAGAACCACATAACCCAGTTTATTGCCACAATTAAAGTTTTTCAGCTGTCCACTGTCAAACAGACGTTTTGTTTACATTCGCTGTAGCTGTCCTTGACATAATTGTGAAAAGAGAAGCAGGAAATTGAAAACGATGTGGAAGTACGAATGACCAGACGCGGAAATGGACAAAATGACGAACGTAAATTTAACAAGCTGCGTGCCAGAGGATGTAACAGCACGGCTAAAAGAGCACTCGGAAGCACCACCTCGGTGAAATATTCTGTCCATTTGGTCGTCACAGGGGGAAAATAAACCTCGACTCAGTGTTCCGTAAACAAAAGGTACGTTGTTAGGCCACAAAGAGAGCAAAAATAAAAGTACCAGGAAAATATTGTCACAAATGGTACACAAACAAAACAGGTGTTCTTCCCGTTCAAAATTATTCAGAATTCAAGAGGTGTAACCAGCAGTGAATGTTCAAGTGGTAAAAAAAATCCACATTACGATAGGATCACATCGAATATGACTGAAGTTGGACATCCATTAGATGCCCACCAAAACTGTGATTATAAAACACAACGAATAATGCATGTGTAGATATCAAATAAGCTGACAGTAGTATTCGTATCCAGTTCACAGGATCAACACTATCATCCCTATCCTTTCGGTAGTAAAGTTCATTATTAGTTCAATAGAAGCAAATCTAAAATTGTCTTGTTAAAATGCCTTTCGATTCGGTTTGTGGCACGCCGGGAGTTGATACAAATTAACAATGCAATGGCAGAGGATCTACAGCCCATCCATTTCTGCACGTAGTACAATCATTCATAAACAGATGCAGACTCATCCGAGGCTAAAGGATATGCTACCGTATGGATCCCAAAGTGTTTATATAGTGGCGCCTAGAATAATAATGCATGCGACAGCGACTACTGCGACAGAACTGTTTCCACTCCAAAACAAATGTGCTATGGCGTACCTGGAGCTACTTTTTGCGTGATGGAAAGTAGGTCGATGTCATTACTAAAGCACAGCACAGATAAAAATTGCTGAATATTTTTCTGTTATTTGATTCCAAGTTCCACTAATCAAATTCGCGAGATAAATGTTACGACTGCATAGCGTCATTTGAAGAAACAATTATATATAATCGTTTCTTCAAATGACACTATCCAGTTACAAATAACACCTCTGATCGAATGACGTCAAATTACAAAGGAATGTTATTGGAGAAGGGGAAAACCTATGGCAGAAGAAAAAAAAATATTATGAAAATTGATCAATAGATGGCGCTGTATGTGTTAGAATACGTAAATGAAAACACCTGTCATGCGCACGACCCATTGAAGTTGGAAAGACGCCAGTTATACGGCTCTTCCTCCTCTCGCGTCTGCGACGTTCGCCATGATTGTCTCAATGCAGGATCGCGATCTGCTTGTAAAGCTGTATTACGAGAATGATGACTGTGCTCACGTCGCTCTGCAGAAGTTCCGTACACTGAAGGGTTTGGAAAAAGGCGTTGGTCCGATGACTGCCGTGGGTCTGGTGAAAATGATTCGGAAATTCGGAAAGACGGCTTCTTTTGGTGTGTAACCTGGTAGAGGGAGGAAACGAATCGATTCGACGTTACCTTAAGCAGTGGCCACAGCAATGCAGGAGGAGACGATTAGTGGTGTGCAAAACGTGCAGTGCACGAAGAATCGCCCGAAAATTGGACAAACCTGTGAGCACGGTGCCTAAATTCCTACGAAGCACCTTTCTTTGCTATCCATTCAAAATTACCCGTGTGCACGCGTTGCTTCCTGTTGACCCGCCAGTAAGAGGACCTTTCCTTTAGAAATTCTCGCTCGCATGAAAGTGGACAATGAGTAACCGCGGAAGATTTTGTGGACAGACGAAGCCCGCTTCCATCTGACAGCATATGTGAATAAACAGAACTGTCGAATATCGGCAACGGAAAATCCACACGCAAATCCACCACTACCACTTCATCCTGAAAAGGTCACTGTGTGGTGCTGGTTTAGGGCATCATTTATCGTTGGGTCATGTTTCTTCGAAGAGACAGATGCTTCCGGTCCTGTTACCTGTACCGTCACTGGTAAGCGCTATGAGTGTCTTTTGCACAGCCACGTCAATGGCGCTCCCCCGCACATTGCAAATCCAGTTAAACAGCTGCCGAAGCACCATTTCGGAAATGCTAGAATTATCAGCCACCATTTCCCTACAGCATGGCCGTTCAAGTCCCCTGTTCTTAATCCGTATGACGTCTGGCTGTGGGGCTACCTGAAAGATGTTGTGCTCAGTGTTCCGATCGCAAACTTAGCTACACTGAAGGCACGCACTGCGCAACACATTCTGAACGTGACCCCGTAAACACTTAGATCAGTTGTGGAACATGCTGTTTCTCGATTTCAGCTTCATGCAGAAAACAGTGCACATCATACTGAACATGTTTAGCGCCTGTCACACGCAAATTAATAATCCGACTTGATTTTGATTGATGCTTTTTGTATGCGGTTTTTGGCCTCAGGACAAAAACTGATGTGATTGAGGCTTTTTATGCGGCTTTGGGCCTCAGAACAAGTATAAACTAGTTTTCTCCATCCGGTGTGTAATGACCTTGCCGTCGTGCATGGTCTTACATAACTAACAGTATCACGCCTGTACACCCATGCACACTGAGCAGTACAGTTTGTTTAACCTTAAACGTACACCTTCTACATTGCTGTATGATTCATTTGTCATATGTAGTCGACGGTTATTAAATTATGATGCTTACAGCGCCATCTAATGCTCCATTTTATAACTATTTATTTTTCTTCTACCGTATGTTTTTCCCCTTTTCCAATAGAATTCCGGTGCAATTTGATGTCATTCTGACCAGTGGTGTTATTTCTACAGCGGTTTGAAAGTTTAACTTTAGTTATAATTAGCCTGTATAATAAAGTCACACAACTTCTGCCACCTCAATGTATGTGTATGTGTGTGTAGTCTATGTATACACTGAGATGACAAAAATGTTACCTGCTTCCTCTCCTGCCGCCCCTCCTATATTACCATCCATAACGCCGATTACCGCACCTTCTACCCCTCCGCAGGTCTGCCCCAAGGCTCTGTCCTCTCCCCTCTCCTCTACCTCCCATGCAAGGCAGATTGGATCCCCCCCCCACCTCCCTTACTCCTCCAGTACACCTCCCGTAGTATACCGATGACATCGCCTTCCTTGCCCCAGCTCCTACCCTTCAATGGTCCCAACGCCTTCTCCAGAACCACCTTGACCTTTTTGCCGCATGGTGTAACCAGTGGCTTCTGAAAATCAATCCTTCCAAGACCCAGGCAATCATCATAGGCCGTACCACCTGCTCCTTCCGGCTCCTTGATTTCTTCCTTATCATCTGCGCCCATCCTGTCCGCCTCTCCCCTACCCACACCTACCTTGGCCTCACCATTGACCGTCACCTCACCTGGATCCCTCATCTCTGCTGTATCCAATCCCAAGCCCACAACTGCCTCCAACTCCTCAAACTCCTCTCTGCCTGGACATGGGGGTTGAACCACTCTGCAATCCTCCACACCTACAAATCCTTAATCCATCCCATCCTCTGTTAGGCCAGTCCCACTTGGATATCCACTTCCCCCCAAATTCTATAACTCCCTCCAGATCCCTGACCCTCACACCGATCCTCTACGACCTGATTCCTTTCCCCAATCTGCTCCTTTTCCTCGAACATATCCGCATCCTCTACACCTCCTGCCACCTTGATTCCCCTCATCTCCTGGTTGCTCCTCTCCTCTCCATCCCCCACTCTCTCCCACACCTTCACTGTTGCGTCCCCCCTACCCTCCACCTCTTCACCCTTCGTCTCCTTTCCCAAGTTGGCTTCTGTCGACTCCGTCATCCACTTGATGCCCCTCTCCCTCCACTTATCCCTCCTATCAAATCTGACCCTCGCCTCCCCCCTCCCTTCCTCTGTCCTTTTCCCAGCCTCCCTCTCCCCACTTCCATCCTGTTTTTCCCCCCACCTACCCTCTCTCTGCCTCCCTTCTCTCCCCTGAGTCCTTTTGCTTTCCCCTCCTCTGCCTTTCCCCACTCCCTCTCTCGTCTGCTCTGCCCCCCCCCCCCCCTATGAGGCCTCTCCTTCCGTCTGCTCCTCCCTCCCCCACTTCGTTTTTCCTCCCTTTCCCCCTTTTTCCCGCCTCATCCGTCAAGGTCTTTCCCCCCCTATCTGCTCTTGGCTGTGGTGTGCCATCTTCATGTCAACTTTTTAGTGCAGTGTTTTAAGTGAGTGTTTAGTGTTGTGTGTCTTTCCCAAAGTGTTGCGAACAGAAATCATACTGTCGCTCCTTGGGCATGGATGTGTGTGATGTCCTTAGGTTAGTTAGGTTTAAGTAGTTCTAAGTTCTAGGGGACTGATTACCTCAGATGTTAAGTCCCATAGTGCTCAGAGCCATTTTTTGAACCATACTGTCGCTGGGTGCGACTTTTATATCTCTTGCGAACAGAAGACAGACTGCTTCTTGTGTATTTTATTAGCATCTCCAACCTTTTGTTTTATGTTTTAACCTCTACAATTTTCCGCCATTTTACAATTTAAGTCACCGTTTTTATCGTCTGCTTTTATTGTTTATTGTCTTCTTCTTCTGTTTCAAGAACCTGTAGGCTGAAGAGCGGCGTACTAAGCTGCTGGTAGCCCGCCCCCTTCGGGGGAATCGAAACCCAATAAAGGAAAAAAAAGTCATGGGATAGCGAAATGCACATGTAAATATGGCGGTAGTGTCGCGTAAAGATATAAAAAGGCAACGCATAGGCGGAGTTGTCATTTGTACTCAAGTGGTTCGTGTGAAAAGGTTTCCAACGTGATTATGGCCCCACGACGGGAAGTAACAGACTTTGGACGCGGAATGGTACTTGATATAGGTGCATAGGACATTTCAATTCGGAAATCGTCAGGGAATTCAGTATTCCGAGATCCACAGTGTCAAGAGTGTGTCGAGAATAGCAAATTTCATGCATTACCTCTCACTACAGACGATGCACATTTAACGACCGAGAGCAGCAGCGTTTGCGTAAAGTTGTCAATTATGTGTGAAATTTGGCGTTGATGGACAATGGCAGCAGACGACCGACGCTAGTGGCATTGCTAACAGCACGACATCTCCTACAGCGCCTGTCCTGGGCTCGCGACCATACCGGTTGGATCCTAGTCGACTGTTGAACCGTGACCTGGTCAGATGAGTCCAGATTTCAGTTGCTAAGAGCTGAAGCCATAGACCCAAGTTGTCAGTAAGGTATTGTGCAAGCTGGTGGTGGCTCCACAATTATGTCGGCTGTGCTTAAATGTAATGGACAGCGTCCTCTGGTCCTCCTCAATCGATCACTGACTGGCAACGGCTATGCTGCGCTACTTGGAGACCATTTGCTGTCTTTCATGGTCTTCATGTTCCCGAACAACGACGGAGTTTTTATGGATGATATTGCACCTTATCACTGGGCCACAATTGTTCGCGGTTGGTTTGAAGAACATTCTCGACAATTCGAGGGAATGATTTGGCAACTCAGATTGTCCGACATGAATCCCATCGAATATTTGTGGGACATAAGTGAGGCCTCATTTCGTGCACTAACTCCTGCACTGGCAACACTTTCGCAATTATGGAAGGCTATAGAGGGAGCCTGGTTCAGTATTTCTGCAGGGAACTTCCAACGACTTGCTGAGCCCATTCCATGTTGAGCTGCTCCAATAAGGTGGTCTGATACGATATTCTAGGTGTCCCATGACTTTCCTCACTTCAGTATATAGTTTTTATTCAAAAATATCTTCGTTATTAAGAAGAAACAAACATTTGAGAACAGTTCTACTGCTCGTCAAATATGCCGTTTCCATCTATAGATAATTAAAGAGTTTTATAGCTGTATATTTGAATCCTTTCTGTGCCAAAATTAGATATGGTACGTGCAAATAGCTTTTGTTCCAAGTTTTCCATTTGTAAATATCTCTTTCACCCTCAAAGTGTAAAGCATTACTCATAACAAATTGTTTCAGCGAATAAATGTACTCTGCCTGCAGATACCTGCAAGACGTAAGTGTGTGTACCCAGCAGGTAATTCAAATTATTTTCTTTTATGCAGCGAATACTTTGAGCAAGTGATTAGTAATAGTGAAATACTATTACTTAGGTCATCCGAGCCCGTGCCGCTGGCCGTGTGGTCTAACGCGTTGCTTCTCGAGCGGAAAGGCGTGCCGGTCCCCGGCACCAATCCGCCCGGCGGATTAGTGTTGAGATCCGGTTTGCTGGTCAGCCTGCGGATGGTTTTTAAGGCGGTTTTCCATCTTCTCGGCGAATGCGGGCTGGTTCTCATTATTACACCTCAGTTACACTATGTGAGCGATTTCTGAACAACATACACTGTCTCCTTGTACACGAAAACCATAATTACTCTACCATGCAAACATTTGGGGTTACACTCATCTGGTATGATACGTTCCCAGGGGGGAGAGGGTCCACTGGGGACAAAACCGCACAATAACCCTGAGTTCGGTGTGGGGTGGAGGTGGGATGGGTGGGCTGCTGTGGCCTGTTCTGGGGTTGTGAACCACTGAGGGATATGGTGCAACCAAGCCTCTCCGTCTTTTCTGGATCCCCAGTTTAAATACACAATACTCAATAGGTTATCAGAAAATGAAAATGTATGTAAAATACACTACCTGACAAAAAGAAATAAGAAGCACACAATAGGGGGGAGGGGGGGGGGACGAAATGGAACTTCATGTGGTGCGAGGGTGTGCAATCATATTTTAATTATTACGAAATCAAAGCCAATTCTCAAAGAACTTGGTAATGTGAGCTCACTTATCTGTATGACGCTACGGGCACTGTGGCATAGATGCATGATGCACTGAATCGGCTGGAAAGGGTGTCACGAAGCTAGTCACTGATAACTTGCATACTGACTGGCACCGAGACGGTCTGAGCTGGTCCTACAACTATTCTATAAGGGACATACCTTGGGATCTTGTTGGGAAAGAGGGTACCTCAGCATCACGCAGACGGCTCATAGATACATGCGCCATGTGTGGAGACTCGTTGTCCTGTTAAAAATGGCAACGTGCTACTGTCACATGAGAGGCCACAAACGAGACCTCTCGATGTCCATGTCATACTATGGTGCTCTCAGAGTTCACAACCAGCTGTGACCTGAAGTCGTACCCGATGGTTCCCCAAAGCGTGATACCAAATCATTGGGTCGTGCGGTAGCGTTCTCGCTTCCCACGCCCGGGTTCCCGGGTTCGATTCCCGGCGGGGTCAGGGATTTTCTCTGCCTCGTGATGGCTGGGTGTTGTGTGCTGTCCTTAGGTTAGTTAGGTTTAAGTAGTTCTAAGTTCTAGGGGACTTATGACCACAGCAGTTGAGTCCCATAGTGCTCAGAGCCATTTGAACCATTTGAACCAAATCATTGGAAGAATTTGACCTTTCGCAGGTTGCCACCATACTCACCGACGATGGTCGTCCAGAGTAATGCAGAAGCGCAGTTCACCGCTGAACACTATACGACGCCATTCTTCAGCCGTCCATACTTCCCAGTTATGACATTACCCCAAGTGCAGCCGTCTGTGTTGTGGTGTTAACGGCAGCTTATGTGTGGATAGTAACTCCCAGACTGAGATGCTGCTACTCTCCAACCAATGCTGCGGGATGAAACCGAGTGTTGTAGTGGTTGCATTACTTGTTCTCGGATGGCACGCGAGGATGTGATTGGGTCACTATATGCTTTGTGCACAATACAGTGATTCTACATTTTGATGGTCAGACGTGTCGAACGGAACCATGACAACGAGAATACCTGCCCTCATTTTCCCAAGCAGTCCAACATCAGGCTACTGTCATATACAAATGCCCACAAATCTAGATACTTCACCATTCGACCAACCGATGGAATGGACACCCAGAATGAGGCTCCTTCGTAACTCTATCAGGTGCGATAACGCCGTCTCACACGTATACACGGCATCTTCGTATCCTTCACTAAACTTTTGATACTGTTCACGTCCGTCATATACGCCACCTGGCCTCATAACACTAAACACAAGCAAAAGTAATGCACTCTGGCTACCGTTCTACATGTCACAGAAAATTGCGGTTTCTTCTGGATACTTCACTTTTTTGTCATCTGTGTAGGCTAACTGACTGGTTTGTGTGCCCCAAAAATTGGTAGCTGTTCTTACGATAAATATAGCTGAACTTAATCATTTCGTTAGTTCAACTATATGCTTTTTCTGTTAAGTTTTCATCACTATTTAAATCTATACCTTATAATTTCTACATTCTTTTTGGTGAATCATTACACTAATAGAGGTAGGGTATTTGAGACAGTACAAAATTTAATGAGCTAGGTTTTCTTCTTCAAAGTGTTTTACAGAACCAATTGATAACCTTGACAAAAAGAACATTTATTATTTTAGCGTTGGATGCTCCTTTACTCGTATAAAACAGGACCGATTCTGCATCACTATTCAAATAAAATTTTAACTGACCACAGCAAATCATTAATTCATATCAAGAACAGTAATGGCACCATAATCTAACTGTGCGGAACGCCTATTGTGATTTCGTCCCGTGAAGATGTTTTGGCTTCCCTATTTGTATCATAGTAACATCATAGTACAAATTTATGCATTCTGTTTGATAAACTGGAACTAAATCAACCATGTGCAGAGTCATGTAAGTTTAATTTCTTTAACAGAATTACAGTCAGATCATAATCACAATAACGTCAGCGGCTCCCTCGTCAGAGGTTCGAGTCCTCTTTCGGGCATGGGTGTGTCTGTTGTCCTTAGCGTAAGTTAGTTTAAGTTAGATTAAGTAGTGTGTAAGCTTAGGGGCCGATGACCTCAGCAGTTTGGTCCCATAAGCCCTTACCACAAATTTCCAGAATTTTCTAGATTTTTTTAGGGGGGGGGGGGGGGTCATCAGTCTTGTGACTGGTTTGATGAGGCCTCTTCGTCTCAGAGTAGCACTTGCAACCTGCTTCCTCAATTATTTGTTGGATGTATTCCAGTCTCTGTCTTCCTCTACAGTTTTGCCCTCTACAGTTCCCTTTAGTACCATCGAAGTCATTCTCTGATGTCTTAACGGAATTTTCTACTTTCGTCTGTAGCTCTGTATCTCAAATGCTTCTATACAAACAATTGTACTTGTTAACTTAATATCCCTTTACCATACAGGTGGAAAATAATTTAATGATAGAGACTGACTGGTGGATATTAACATCTGTCTTCTCATGAAGAGACGACTATCTCATACTTGAATTATTCAGAAAAAAATGCTCTGAATTAAAATGCATTACACATACTGCTCATAGACTACTACCTTATCATGGGGCGGATGTTTGTCCCAAAAATCCACGGAGGCTCAGTGGCGGGAGCTATATTCCACGTAGGGTCAGGTTGGTCAGGAAGTGAGAGACAATACAAAGAGTAGTCCTGCCTGAGGCTCCCACCTTGGGAGTATGTGGGTGCAAAACTACATAGGGCCTTAGCTAAATCTGGCATTGCTACCACTTACTTGTGTCAGACTTCTGTTGTCTTTCCTATCAGCCTCTCTTGGTTAACCCTTGCTTCTCTGCCCCTGTAGTATTAGGCTGCCGTGTCCGAGGATGCATTTCATTCTTTTTTTCTTTTCCTTACCTGTGCTTGTGTTCTGAACAGCTGAAATCAAGGGGAAACTATTGTCATAGTTTTTCTGAGAGCATACAGCTCTACTGTATTTTAAACGGTCATGGCATCCTCTTGGGTAAAATCTTCCTGAGGTAAAATAATCCCTCACTGAGCTCTAGACTGGGACTATTGTTATGGCACAGAATAGTAGGGAGCTGAAAATTAGAAAATTTTATTAAAACTCATTCACCTTCATACAAGCAAAGTGCGACCACACTAGAGGCCAAGACAGAACCAGGAAAGAAGCGACACGTCGCAAGTGGGTCAGGGCTCTTCACGTTACAACACAGACAGGACAAGCTCAACAGAAAGTAGCATGGGACAGAAAACCAACGGAAACGTTAGCTCGTAAGAGATGTCGAAAGAAACTGTACATATTTCATAAGAACCAGTATCACAGAACCTACAAAGCAATTAAGACCTGTTAAGCGAATACAGCAGAATGAAGAGGATACATGCGGTCATTATGAACTGAACATCACGTCATAGCCTCACGTTAGCTCCCTTTAAATACTCGAGCTCTCAAGGAGCTGATCACTGGAATCGATGGCGTTCGCAGTAATAGCACTTGATTCCTTGATTACGACACTGTAGCTAATCTGTATCCTAAATACTCCGTAACAGTCTATGGACCAGCCAAAGATGTACCTGAGATGTCTTTGCCTGATGAACTTCATACTGCTCGCTGCCTAAAACTGCTGACAGAGAAGCGGAGTGTCTTCCAAAAATACCACGTAGCAAATTGCTGACAGCACCGAACTTCAGGATGGGAATTAGCAACAGGCCTAGTAGGGTCCACATTCCTGTTCAACACATGGGCGCCTCTGGTTGCTGAAACCTACCTGGCTGTTAGGAAATAGATCGACATACCACATGAAATCCGACAACACCACATCGTGGATGGGTCATCAAAGGTCAAAGTAGAATTCGAAGTGGGATCGAGCAGACTCCAGCAGCTAGTACGGTAGCACGCTGCGACCTGAGGTCACTCACTCTGCGCCTGGGCCTACAGACGAGGAGCTGACTCAGCAGCCGTCAGTGGGAATCCAACACGCAGCAGAAAGAGGCATCATCCACAAGGCCAGTGTGGAACAAGATGACTGAAAACATGGTTAAAAGTAATTTAACTTTAACAAAGTTTTATCGCATCAGAGACGCTTCGCAGGTACTCAACTGCTATCCTAAATTTGTGTAGAGGTGTCTCCTCTCGGCCCTCTGTACTAGTCAAGAGAATGTCATCATCAGGAGGAACGACACTGGCGCTCTATGGATCGGAGCGTGGATTGTTAGACCCCTTAATCGAGCTGGTATGTTAGAAAATTTAAAAACTGCAATTCACTGATTGCAGTTAAATATAGTGGGAATTCCTGAAGGTCAGTGGCAGAGCGAACACTACTTCTGGTCAGATGAATACAGCGTTACAAATATCAAATGAAATAGGGCTAATTCAGAAGTAGGCTTAATAATGAGTGGATACGAATGCAGGTGAGCTACAACAGGTTGACAATTATTGAACTATGTTGTTGTTGTGGTCTTCAGTCCTGAGACTGGTTTGATGCAGCTCTCCATGCTACTCTATCCTGTACAAGCCTCTTCATCTCCCAGTACCTACCGCAACCTACATCCTTATGAATCTGCTTAGTGTATTCATCTCTTGGTCTCCCTCTACGATTTTTACCCTCCACGCTGCCCTCCAATACTAAATTGGTGATCCCTTGATGCCTCAGAACATGTCCTACCAAACGATCCCTTCTTCTAGTCAAGTTGTGCCACAAACTTCTCTTCTCTCCAATCCTATTCAATACTTCCTGATTAGTTATGTGATCTACCCATAAAATTTCAAAAGCTTCTATTCTCTTCTTGTCCAAACTATTTATCGTCCATGTTTCACTTCCATACATGGCTACACTCCATACAAATACATACAGAAATGACTTCCTCACACTTATATCTACACTCGATGTTAACAAATTTCTCTTCTTCAGAAATGCTTTCCTTGCCATTGCCAGTCTACATTTTATATCCTCTCTACTTCGACCATCATCAGTTATTTTGCTCCCCAAATAGCAAAACTCCTTTACTACTTTAAGTGTCTCATTTCCTAATCTAATTCCCTCAGCATCACCCGACTTAATTCGACTACATTCCATTATCCTCGTTTTGCTTTTGTTGATGTTCATCATATATCCTCCTTTCAAGAAACTATCCATTCCGTTCAACTGCTCTTCCAAGTCCTTTGCTGTCTCTGACAGAATTACAATGTCATCGGCGAACCTCAAAGTTTTTATTTCTTCTCCATGGATTTTAATAACTACTCCGAATTCGTGGTCGTGCGGTAGCGTTCTCGCTTCCCACGCCCGGGTTCCCGGGTTCGATTCCCGGCCGGGTGAGGGATTTTCTCTGCCTCGTGATGACTGGGTGTTGTGTGCTGTCCTTAGGATAGTTAGGTTTAAGTAGTTCTAAGTTCTAGGGGACTGATGACCATAGCTGTTAAGTCCCATAGTGCTCAGAGCCATTTGAAGCATTTTTACTATGAATTTTTCTTTTGTTTCCTTCCTGCTTGCTCAATATACAGATTGAATAGCATCGGGGATAGGCTACAGCCCTGTCTCACTCTCTTCCCAACCACTGCTTCCCTCTCATGCCCCTCGACTCTTATAACTGCCATCTGGTTTCTGCACAAATTGTAAATAGCCTTTCGCTCCCTGTATTTTACCCCTGCCACCTTCAGAATTTGAAAGAGAGTATTCCAGTCAACATTGTCAAAAGCTTTCTCTAAGTCTACAAATGCTAGAAACGTAGGTTTGCACTTCCTTAATCTAGCTTCTAAGATGAGTCGTAGGGTCAGTATTGCCTCACGTGTTCCAACAATTCTACGGAATCCAAACTGATCTTCCCCGAGGTCGGCATCTACTAGTTTTTCCATTCATCTGTAAAGAATTCGCGTTAGTATTTTGCAGCTGTGACTTATTAAACTGATAGTTCGGTAATTTTCACATCTGTCAACACCTGCTTTCTTTGGGATTGGAATTGTTATATTCTTCTTGAAGTCTGAAGGTATTTCGCCTGTTTCACACATCTTGCTCACCAGATGGTAGAGTTTTGTCAGGACTGGCTCTCCCAAGGCCGTCAGTAGTTCCAATGGAATGTTATCTACTCCAGGGGCCTTGTTTCGACTCAGGTCTTTCAGTGCTCTGTCAAACTCTTCACGCAGTATCATATCTCCCATTTCATCTTCATCTACATCCTGTTCCATTTGCCGGCCGTGGTGGTCTAGCGGTTCTAGGCGCTCAGTGCGGCACCGCGCGACTGCTACGGTCGCAGGTTCGAATCCTGCCTCGGGCATGGATGTGTGTGATGTCCTTAGGTTAGTTAGGTTTAAGTAGTTCTAGGGGACTGATTACCACAGATGTTAAGTCCCATAGTGCTCAGAGCCATTTGAACCATTTGAACCTGTCCCATTTCCATAATATTGTCCTCAAGTACGTCGCCCTTGTATAGACCTTCTATATACTCCTTCCACCTTTCTGCTTTCCCTTCTTTGCTTAAAACTGGGTTTCCATCTGAGCTCTTGATGTTCATGCAAGTGGTCCTCTTATCTCCAAAGGTCTCTTTAATTTTCCTGTAGGCAGTATCTGTCTTACCCCTAGAGAGGTAAGCCTCTACATCCTTACATTTGTCCTCTAGCCATCCCTGCTTAGCCATTTTGCACTTCCTGTCGATCTCATTTTTGAGACGTTTGTATTCCTTTTTGCCTGCTTCATTTACTGCATTTTTATATTTTCTCCTTCCATCAATTAAATTCCATATATCTTCTGTTACCCAAGGATTTCTACTAGCCCTCGTCTTTTTACCTACTTGATCCTCTGCTGCCTTCACTACTTCATCCCTCAAAGCTACCCATTCTTCTTCTACTGTATTTCTTTCCCCCGTTCCTGTCAATTGTTCCCTTATGCTCTCCCTTAAACTCTGTACAACCTCTGGTTCTTTCAGTTTATCCAGGTCCCATCTCCTTAAATTCCCACCTTTTTGCAGTTTCTTCAGTTTTAATCTACAGGTCATACGCAATACATTGTGGTCAGAGTCCAAATCTGCACCTGGAAATGTCTTACAGTTTAAAACCTGGTTCCTAAATCTCTGTCTTACCATTAGATAATCTATCTGAAACCTGTCAGTATCTCCAGGCTTCTTCCATGCATACAGCCTTCTTTCATTATTCTTGAACCAAGTGTTAGCTATGATTAAGTTGTGCTCTGTGCAAAATTCTACCAGGCGGCTTCCTCTTTCATTTCTTAGCCCCAATACATATTCACCTACTACGTTTCCTTCTCTCCCTTTTCCTACTACCGAATTCCAGTCACCCATGACTATTAAATTTTCGTCACCCTTCACTATCTGAATAATTTCTCTTATTTCATCATACATTTCTTCAATTACTTGGTCATCTGCAGAGCAAGTTGGCATATAAACTTCTACTACTGTAGTAGGCGTGGGCTTCGTATCTATCTTGGCCACAATAATGCGTTCACTATGCTGTTTGTAGTAGCTTACCCGCATTCCTATTTTCCTATTCGTTATTAAACCTACTCCTGCATTACGCCTATTTGATTTTGTGTTTATAACTCTGTAGTCACCTGACCAGAAGTCTTGTTCCTCCTGCCACTGAACTTCACTAATTCCCACTATATCTAACTTTAACCTGTCCATTTCCCTTTTTAAATTTTCTAACCTACCTGCCCGATTAAGGAATCTGACATTCCACGCTCCGATCCGTACAACGCCAGTTTTCTTTGTCCTGATAATGACATCCTCTTGAGTAGCCCCCACCCAGAGATCCGAATGGGGGACTATTTTACCTCCGGAATATTTTACCCAAGAGGACGCCATCAGCATTTAACCATACAGTAAAGCTGCATGCCCTCGGGAAAAATTACGGCCGTAGTTTCCCCTTGCTTTCAGCCGTTCACAGTACCAGCACAGCTAGGCCGTTTTGGTTAGTGTTACAAGGCCAGATCAGTCAATCATCCAGACTGTTGCCCCTGCAACTACTGAAAAGGCTGCTGCCCTTCTTCAGGAACCACACGTTTGTCTGGCCTCTCAACAGATACCCCTCCATTGTGGTTGCACCTACGGTATGGCCATCTGTATCGCTGAGGCACGAAAGCCTCGCCACCCACGGCAAGGTCCATGGTTCATGGGGGGGGGGGGGGGGGGGGGGGTTATTTTACTATATGATATAAAATCATCATATCCTCTGAACGGTTTGCGTTAGGGCGTTCAACCTGCGCGCTTGGTCGCGGGGCATGAGGGTATTAAGGGGATTAGTTAGGTTTGGCTTACTCATGAAGCTCACTTTCATTTGGACGGGTTCGTCAATAAGCAAAATTGACGCCTCTGGTGGACTGAGAATCCCCATTTCGCGATCGAGAAGTCTCGTCACCCTCAACATGCGACTGTGTGGTATGCAATGTCCAGTCACGGAATAATCGGTGCTATATTCCTTGATGGCACGTGACTACCGAATGGGATGTGAAGGTTTTGGAAGACGATTTCATCCTCATTATCTAAAGTGACTCTGATTTCGACAAGATGTGTTTCATACAGGACAGAGCTCGGTCCCAACGAAGCAAGACCTCCTGTAAGTGCACTTTTGGGACCTCATTCTGGCTCTGGGGTCCCAGAGGCCACTGACATGAGCCTCGATTGACTGCCATATTCTCCGGATCTGAACATATGCGACTCCTTTTTGTGGGGCTATATTACAGACAATGTGTACAGCAAAACCTCAAAATCATTGCTGAGCTGAAAATAGCAATTCAGGAGGTCACCGACAGCATCGATATCCCGACACTTCAGCGCATCGTGTAGAATTTCGCTATTTGTCTGCACCACACCGTCCCCAATGAAGGCAGGCGGATCGACATGTCATAACCTAAATCTCAATATCTTTAGTGACGTTTACTTGTTGAATAAAGTGTGTGCACGTCGTAGTTTGTAACTTATTTACGTGTTTTCGTATACTTCAATAATTGTCAACCTGTATTAACAGTATATTGAATGCATTATTGTACCCAAGATAGACACTAAGCTCACACCCACCACAGTAGTACAAGTGTATGTGCCAGCTAGCACAGCAGATGATGAGGAGGTTGAAAAAATGTATGATGACATAAAAGATTTTATTCATATATTTAGGGGGACAAAAATTTAATTGTGATGGAGGACAGGGATTCTATAGTAGGTAAAGGTAGAGGAGGAAAAATAAAAGGTGAATACGTTCGGGAGTAATAGAATGAAAGAGGAAACTGCCTGATAGAATTCTACACACGGCTTAATTTAGTCATCGCTAACACTTCGTTTAAGAAACACGAAAGAAGTTTGTGTGGGTGGAAAAGACCTGGAGACACCAGAATGTTTCAGATTGTTTATATAATAAGACAGGGATTTCGGAACCAGTTTTTAAAAAAATGGTTCAAATGGCTCTGAGCACTATGGGACCCAACTGCTGAGGTCATTAGTCCCCTAGAACTTAGAACTAGTTAAACCTAACTAACCTAAGGACATCACACACATCCATGCCCGAGGCAGGATTCGAACCTGCGACCGTAGCGGTCTCGCGGTTCCAGACTGCAGCGCCAGAACCGCGCGGCTACTTCGGCCGGCCCAGTTTTTAAATTGTAAGATATTTCCAGTGTTAGATATGTACTCTGACCACAATTTATTGGTTATGAACTTTAATGAAACTGCAAAAAAGTCAGAAATAAATGAGATGGGACATGGATAAGGTGAATGATTGATAAGTTTTTGAGAGTGACAGAGGGAGCATTAAACAACGATTGACAAGAAGAGGGACAAGGAATACAGTAGAAGACGAATGCATAGCTGTGAGAGATGATATAGTGAAGACAGCAGAGAATCAAGTAGGTGAAGAGAAGGAATAGCAGAAATCCTTGGATATCACAGGAGATATAGAATTTCACTGCTGAAAGGATAAAATTAAAAATACCATAAATGAAGCAGGCGAAACGGAATAAAACGTCTAAAAAAATGAGATGGACAGGAATTGCCAAATGGCTAAGCAGAAGTGGCTAGAAGACAAATGTGAAGGTTTATAAGCATGTTTCACCAGGGGACGACAGATACTGCTTACATGGAAATTAAAGAGGACTTTGGAGAAACAAGAAGGAGTTATATGAGTATGAAGAGCTCAGATGGAAAACAAGTACTAAGAAAAGAAGGATGACTGAAAGGTGAAAGGAGACTATAGAGAGATGAACTTGACGACAATTTTATGGAAAGAGGAGAGGACGTAGATGAAAATGAGACAGAAGGTATAATGTTGTGAGAAGAATTTGACAGAGCACTGAAAGCCCCAATCTAAAAAAGGCCTCTATAGCAGACGACATTCCGTGCTGCCAGCGTTGTGAGAGGCAGCCACGATGAAATTCTGCCATCTGTTGGCACGATGTACCAGACATTCGAAATACCCTCGGACTTCATGAAGGATCCAGACAGGTGTGAAGATTACCGAAAGCTCAGTTTCATAAGTCATGGTAGCAAAACGGTGTCCCGAATTCTGTACAGAAAAATGGAAACACTGATAGAAGCCGACCTCGACGAAAATAAGCTTGGATTCTCAAAAAATGTAGAAACACGCTACGACTTCTCTCAAAAGATAGTTTAAGGAAAGGCAAAACTATGTTGATCATGTTGATCGGAATAGTGAAGGTAGCAGGGGCAAGACAGAGGGACCGAAACCTATTTAGAATTAATGTAGTACCCAGACGGCAGTTATAAGAGTTGACAGGCGTGAGAGGGAAGCAATGGTTAAGAAAGAAGCGAGGCGGGATTGTAGCCTGTCTCCGATGTTATTGTCTGTACATTGACAAAGCAGTAAAGGAAACCGAAAAGAAATTGGAGTAAAAATTCAAGTTCAGGGAAAACAGATAAAATCTTTATGGTTTGTCGATGACATTTTAATTCTGTCAGAGGTAGCAGAGGGCGTGGAAGAGCAATTGAATGGAATGCTTAGTGTCTTGAAATGGGGATATAAGATGAACATCAACGAAAGCAAAACAATGATAACGAAATGCAGTCTAATTAAATCAGGTGGTATAAGGAAATTAGATTATTAAACGACACTCTTAAGTAATACATGAGTTTTACTATTTGGGCAGCAAAATAAATAATGATGCCCAAAGTAAAGAGAATATAAAATATAGACTTTCAATGGTAAGAAAAGCATTTCTGAAGAAGAGAAATTTAACATCAAATATTGATGTAAGTTTAAGGAAGTATTTTCTCAAGGTTTTGATTTTAAAGACCAACAGCCTCAGTTGCGAAGTTTACATAGATTTACCTAGGTTTCAGTCCGGATAACCCAGCCTTCTTCTGAATAAAAGTAACTACCATTTGTCCATGGTGGACAGGGTCAAGCTAAAACTACAAATCTATAAATTATCGTCAGACTTTAAAAACTTAACTGAAACTGCCTCGGCCCCACTTCGCGACCGCAATGTGGCAGCGACGAGTGCTGTACTGAGTACAGCAAGAATGGATGCCTCTAGAATGACCAAAAAAATCTTCCTTATCATCAAAGGAACTCGCAAAACCGGAGAACACTGGCTAACCGAAACCCAAAATGTCCTCATGGAACTCAGTGTTAACCCACTAGAAACCACATGGAATGCATACAGACAGAAAATCAACTCCCATAAGTTCATAACCAAAAACCTGATGGAAAAGAATCTGAAATTGAAAAAGGCGTGGACACAAGAAAGAAGGCAGGACTATAGTGAAAGGATGAGGAAGTTTTCTCAAGAAAAGAAGAACAAGGAAGCTAAGAAGATCAGTGCTAATTAATGGTTCCACATACTCCTTCAGGGGCAAAACGAATAAATAAATAATAATAATAATTTAAAATCTGTAAAGCGTTATGCCATAATTTTCTAGAACTATTCTTTTATCATACTGAAATGAGAATTCTTTCTCAACTATTTTGTTTATTAAATTTCTCGTATTTACATCTCTAGTTAATTGGTTGTACTCTAATTGTATCTTATCTTGCACTTATCCTCAATTAATCTTATTGTAGATTCACCATTTAACTTTTGAATATCCATATAGTTTAAAGTAAATCCATTTACTTTCATCTCTCTATTTTTATCATTTTCCTCAAAATAATAATTTTATATCCATTTCGATCCCAATCTATAATCCAGTTATTTCTTAATTCATTAGTCCATTCACCTTGCATACAATCAGTTTCCACAGTATTTCACGATATATATATATATATATATATATATATATATATATATATATATATATATATATAATCGAGCATGCAATAGTATTTCATAAAATTGTTGTAAATCTGTGACATACTCACTTTTACTTGCATTTTGTTGTTCCCCAGATTTTCCCATAATGAATTTATACAAATCTTAGCAACAGGCAACAGCTTGTTTTCCTGGATTTTCTTTTGCCTTCTGAGAATCTAAGTCAATACCTGTTTTTTTTCTTTTACATATTTTATTTACATCCTATTAATTTCAGACTCATAGGGGTTGGTTCCAAATTTTATTTCATAAAGTCTTTAACATAATTTTTAAACTGCGTGTTGCTTTTATTTCTAAAATTTCACACACCAGAGGTATCTAAAGTTTTATAATCATCTACAGTTTTATTTACTTCATCAGATGTCGAAGTTTCAATGAAACTTCTTTCATCAACATTGATTATGTTTATTTACTTTTTCTTCTGTACATTTTACACATGAAGGGAACAACAGTTTTTAATCCTTATCGATCTTCATTCACAGAGATAAAGCAGGGTGATACAGTCCTCTAGGTGCCACTTGTCTACATTTTATAAGATCATACGACACTTAGAATAACTTCTTGGTTTAGATATTTTTCTTAGATGACCTCCAGGACAACAGTCATAGTATTGTTCATCCAAGTGAACAATACTATATATATATATATATATATATATATATATATATATATATATATATATATATATTACTAACACTCTCTGCTTTAGCCCTTAATTTTATTGTATTTGCATGACCTCCATAAAAAGCATCAGTGGTTCAATTTCAGGTAACTCTTTTAATTTCTTAATTTTTTTATACATTGTTGAGTTAATCCAAACACATTCCCACATTCCTACCAAATTATGGCCTGAATTACGTATTTCTGTACTTCTTGTTAATATATTTTGATATAAATCATCCACTGATTCTCAATTTTTGTTGTTAATCATTTCAGTTTTAAAACAATTGTTTTAGCATGCTAAAAGCGGCCTTGATACTGATAAACATTAGTAGTTTCTTCATCAAAGCCACCTACTTTACTCAAGCTATATTTACTTCACCACCATTAAGAGTGCATTGAATTTTATTATTGTTTAATCTATATATCCAAGCTATAGATTCTTTATTGTAATTTTCCGCTTGTTTAATATCCAGTATAGTAATTCTTCTACTAGGTACATATTTCTTGTCTTGTGACAGCCAGAGCGACAGCACCAGCAGCAGCGAGTACTGTTTGTATAAAGCGTTTATTTTGCATTTTGTTTACGACCTTCCACTAAGGAAGGGATTCTATTTGTGTTTATCTGCTCTGCATAGTAACTAACAGTTCTTGATAAAACTTTACGTAGTTTTCGTGTTAGATTTCTTAGTGTTTTCTTGATCGTTTAGAACCGAAAGCGCCCTAAAACCGTCTTTTGTTTGTTTCGCGGCCGTTAGCCACTAGTCACTTGAATCAGCAGTTGTCTTGTGACAGCCAGAGCGACAGCACCAGCAGCAGCGAGTACTGTTTGTATAAAGCGTTTATTTTGCATTTTGTTTACGACCTTCCACTAAGGAAGGGATTCTATTTGTGTTTATCTGCTCTGCATAGTGACTAACAGTTCTTGATAAAACTTTACGTAGTTTTCGTGTTAGATTTCTTAGTGTTTTCTTGATCGTTTAGAACAGAAAGCGCCCTAAAACCGTCTTTTGTTTGTTTCGCGGCCGTTAGCCACTAGTCACTTGAATCAGCAGTTGTCTTGTGACAGCCAGAGCGACAGCACCAGCAGCAGCGAGTACTGTTTGTATAAAGCGTTTTTGTACTTATTTGCTGCGCTTAGCTTTTAAATAGTTTTTCTGGGAAAACCTAGCGTAGTTTTCGCGTCTCGTATTTCAGTGAGTGTTTCTTGATTATCAGAGTAGCTCATCAGAAGATTATCTTGGGAATTTGTCACCTTATAGAGTAGGGTAAACATAGTCATGTGTAGGGACTGTGGTTGTTGTGAGCGGACGCAAGGAGAATTGGCCACTCTTCGGGGGCAGGTGGAGGCTTTGTCTGTTAGGCTCATCGAGCTCGAGGCGCAGGCGTCGGCTCGTAGTGGCGTTGGGGCAACTGTGGTGAGACCTATGCCTACTTCGGTGGCCTTGGAATCACATGGAACCCCTGATGTCGCTGCGTCTTCCGGCAGTGAGCATCTTACCGGTCAGCCATCACTCCAGGGTGAATGGCGGACAGTGGTGGGCTCGCGCGTGCCTGGCCGAAAGGCGAAGGTGGGATCTGGCCGCGTGGCAGCTGCCTTACCCCTTTCCAACAGGTACGGGGTGCTTCCTAGTGGTGATGACATCGTTTCCGAGCCACCACAGGGTGCCTCGCCTGTTGGGCCAGTGGCCGATTCTCCGGCAAGGTCCCGACAGTCACAGAGGGCGGGCCTATTAGTTATAGGGAGCTCCAACGTTAGGCGGGTTATGGAGCCCCTCAGGAAAATAGCGGGTAGGTCGGGGAAGAATGCCAGTGTGCACTCGGTGTGCTTGCCGGGGGGTCTCGTCCGTAATGTGGAGGAGGCCCTTCCGGCAGCTATTGAACGCACTGGGTGTGACCGGCTGCAGATAGTAGCACATGTCGGAACGAATGACGCCTGCCGCTTGGGTTCTGAGGCCATCCTTGGTTCCTTCCGGCGGCTGGCTGATATGGTGAAGACAACCAGCATCGCACGCGGAGTGCAAGCTGAGCTTAATATCTGCAGCATAGTGCCCAGAGTCGATCGCGGTCCTCTGGTTTGGAGCCGTGTGGAGGGTCTAAACCAGAGGCTCAGACGACTCTGCGACTATAATGGTTGCAAATTCATCGACCTCCGTTATTGGGTGGAGAACTGTAGGGCCCCCCTAGACAGGTCAGGCGTGCACTACACACCGGAAGCAGCTACTAGGGTAGCAGAGTACGTGTGGCGTGCACACGGGGGTTTTTTAGGTTAGAGGGACCCCCCCTTGGGCGAAACGATAAAATACCTGACGGCTTACCAGAGAGGACATTATCATCGTTTATAAAGAATGTCCGTCCTCGGAGACCAAAAACAGGAAAAGTTAACGTAATATTGGTAAACTGCAGGAGTATCCAGGGCAAGGTTCCTGAATTAGTATCTCTTATTGAAGGAAATAGTGCGCATATAGTATTAGGAACGGAAAGTTGGTTAAAACCGGAAGTGAACAGTAACGAAATCCTAGACACAGAATGGAATATATACCGCAAGGATAGGATAAACGCCAATGGTGGAGGAGTATTTATAGCAGTAAAGAATTCAATAATATCCAGTGAAGTTATTAGCGAATGCGAATGTGAAATAATCTGGGTTAAGTTAAGTATCAAAGGTGGGTCAGATATGATAGTCGGATGCTTCTATAGACCACCTGCATCAGCAACCGTAGTAGTTGAGCGCCTCAGAGAAAACCTGCAGAACGTCGTGAAGAAGTTTCGTGATCATACTATTGTAATAGGGGGAGACTTCAATCTACCAGGTATAGAATGGGATAGTCACACAATCAGAACTGGAGCCAGGGACAGAGACTCTTGTGACATTATCCTGACTGCCTTGTCCGAGAATTACTTCGAGCAGATAGTTAGAGAACCAACTCGTGAAGCTAACGTTTTAGACCTCATAGCAACAAATAGACCGGAACTTTTCGACTCCGTGAATGTAGAAGAGGGTATCAGTGATCATAAGTCAGTGGTTGCATCAATGACTACAAGTGTAATAAGAAATGCCAAGAAAGGAAGGAAAATATATTTGCTTAACAAGAGTGATAGGGCACAAATCGCAGAATATCTGAGTGACCACCATCAAACGTTCATTTCTGAGGAAGAGGATGTGGAACATAAATGGAAAAAATTCAGAAACATCGTCCAGTACGCCTTAGATAAGTTCGTACCGACTAAGGTCCAAAGCGAGGGGAAAGATCCACCGTGGTATAACAATCATGTACGAAAGGTACTACGGAAACAAAGAAAGCTTCATCATAGGTTTAAGAGTAGTCGAATCATAGCTGATAAGGAAAAGCTGAACGAAGCGAAAAAGAGCGTAAAGAGAGCAATGAGAGAAGCATTCAACGAATTCGAACATAAAACATTGGCAAACAATCTAAACAAGAACCCTAAAAAGTTTTGGTCATATGTAAAATCGGTAAGCGGATCTAAATCCCCTATTCAGTCACTCGTTGACCACGATGGCACCGAAACAGAGGACGACCGAAGAAAGGCAGAAATACTGAATTCAGTGTTCCGAAACTGTTTCACTGCGGAAAATCGTAACACGGTCCCTGACTTCAGCCGTCGCACGGACGCCAAAATGGAAAATATTGAAATAAACGATATCGGAATTGAAAAACAACTGCTATCACTTAGTAGCGGAAAAGCATCCGGACCAGACGAGATACCCTTAAGATTCTACAGTGATTATGCTAAAGAACTTGCCCCCTTTCTATCAGCAATTTATCGTAGATCGCTGGAAGAACGTAAAGTACCTAGCGACTGGAAGAAAGCGCAGGTCGTTCCCATTTTCAAGAAAGGTCATAAATCAGATGCGAATAATTATAGGCCTATTTCGCTTACGTCAATCTGTTGTAGAATAATGGAACATGTTTTGTGTTCTCGTATTATGACGTTCTTAGATAATACAAATCTCCTTCATCATAACCAACATGGATTCCGCAAACAGAGATCATGTGAAACTCAGCTCGCCCTATTTGCCCAAGAAATTCACAGTGCCGTAGACACTGGCGAGCAGATTGATGCCGTATTCCTGGACTTCAGGAAGGCATTTGATACGGTTCCGCACTTACGTTTAGTGAAAAAAATACGAGCTTACGGAATATCGGACCAGGTTTGTGACTGGATTCAGGATTTCCTAGAAGAAAGAACACAACATGTCATTCTTAACGGTTCAAAATCTGCAGATGTAGAGGTAATTTCGGGAGTACCGCAGGGAAGCGAGATAGGACCTTTATTGTTTACAATATACATAAATGACTTAGTTGACAACATCGGTAGCTCCGTGAGGCTATTTGCAGATGACACGGTTGTCTACAAGAAAGTAGCAACATCAGAAGACTCGTACGTACTCCAGGAGGACCTGCAGAGGATTAATGCATGGTGCGACAGCTGGCAGCTTTCCCTAAACGTAGATAAATGTAATATAATGCGCATACATAGGGGCAGAAATCCATTCCAGTACGATTATGCCATAGGTGGTAAATCATTGGAAGCGGTAACGACCGTAAAATACTTAGGAGTTACTATCCGGAGCGATCTGAAGTGGAATGATCACATAAAACAAATAGTGGGAAAAGCAGGCGCCAGGTTGAGATTCATAGGAAGAATTCTAAGAAAATGTGACTCATCGACGAAAGAAGTAGCTTACAAAACGCTTGTTCGTCCGATTCTTGAGTATTGCTCATCAGTATGGGACCCTTACCAGGTTGGATTAATAGAAGAGATAGACATGATCCAGCGAAAAGCAGCGCGATTCGTCATAGGGACATTTAGTCAGCGCGAGAGCGTTACGGAGATGCTGAACAAGCTCCAGTGGCGGACACTTCAAGAAAGGCGTTACGCAATACGGAGAGGTTTATTATCGAAATTACGAGAGAGCACATTCCGGGAAGAGATGGGCAACATATTACTACCGCCCACATATATCTCGCGTAATGATCACAACGAAAAGATCCGAGAAATTAGAGCAAATACGGAGACTTACAAGCAGTCGTTCTTTCCACGCACAATTCGTGAATGGAACAGGGAAGGGGGGATCAGATAGTGGTACAATAAGTACCCTCCGCCACACACCGTAAGGTGGCTCGCGGAGTATAGATGTAGATGTAGATGTAGATTTAAGTCTGTATACAACCCAACAAACTCCAGCAATTGTTAAATAACAGACTGGATTTATATTAGCTATAACAGACTGGATTTATATTAACTATTTCTAGGAATTGCTTTCTTAGTTCTAATCAACATCTTATTTATATATCTAGATCAGAATTACAGTATGCATTGATTTCTCTCTTCATATAGAATACATAATTTTCTTTAGCTTTTTGGCTATGCCATTTGAGAAAATTTTCACTATCTTTTGGTTTCATAGCATCAGCACAATATTTGATATCAGAAATTGCTCTTATGTAATTTTCATTATCAAATGAACAAAATAAATATGGGAAGAAACCTTTCCTTAATTCTTTCAAATAAAATATTTCTCGAAATTTTCTTTATTTTTCTTACAAACAATTGCTGCTATCTGTAATTTTATGCCTAATTGTTTTACCTCCAATATCATTAATTTAGTTCCTCTGTAGGTGGCACACCACTTTACTGTACTTTCAACAAAGTACTTCAGAATGAATTGTGAATAGCAGCCTTTAGAATAATGAGATGTCATCCACTTGCAGAATTCATCATTTGTTTTAAATTTGTAAACAGTATCACCACTAAAATTGTGAACTGTTTTGAGATTTGGGATATGTACTCCTGTTTCTTGTTGAGTTTCATAATGAAACCACATGTATTTCTCGGTATCGGTACAGGGGATTCTCTTTGGCAATCCGTTTCTACAACACTTAACCTGTTTTCCTGCAGTTATAGTACTGCATTTTGAACATCCAAAAATACAATACTGTTTGTATGCTCCATTATCACAATAACGATTGTACTTCATTTTTGACAACCTTTGGCTATATATTCCTCACTAAGTTTTCTTTCACATGAATCACCTTTTTTTATTCCATATTGCATGAAACATTTATGATTTTTAATTCCTACATCTAGATCACAGTTTCTACATCTTTTAAACAGACAGTTATGTACTTTCGATCTTGAACAAATCCTAGTACATCCTGCACATTTATAAGCTGTATCACAAACTTATGGTGACTGTCTAAGTGTTCTTCATTATAATAGTATGTATTACAGTTTTCACAATATGTTTTGTTATACACAGTATTGCATAGTACACATGCTTTTGTTTCTATCTTAGGTTTATGCTCGTTCTTGTTGCATTATTTTGTTACATTTCTCACAGAAATATGATGATTATAAGAATGCTGTCTTACTGTTAATTACATCAAAATTGATGCGATTTTTATACAGTTATATGTCTCTGCTTTCTCAGGACCACAACAGATAACTGAATTCAAATGTTCACCACATACTAATACACTTGTTTGTACGTCCAATAGCTGCTCAACATATTTTCATCGTCTACTGGAAATGCTTATTCACATAATTGGTTCCATAATACACTGGTTAACTCTTTTTTAAATTTGTTTTTATCTCCTTCTCTAATTTTCTTAATTTCACCGGTAGATGGTTACATGCCTAAGATAAAATCTGTGTCATATATTAATGCAACCACTATTGCTCGAGGACAATACAGGTCACTGCTATTATTAATTCTAGTGATGGGCTTCCAGTTTTTTATCATCAGCAAAATTTCTTGTTCTATTACCTTTGCTACCTCTTGGAATTGCTAGCATTTGAATGTTAAATGTAGTATTTCCTATATCAATACACTCATCACATGCTAATATATATCTTATTTTATTTCACATACCTTGAATAAACTGTATTTGATGCTTTATATCCTGCAGATTTTGATAAAACATTTTTGGATTTGCTGTTGGTATATTCAACTTAACTCCTTCGTTAAATCAGTTCTGTTTTTAACAACTCCTACCATAGAATTAAATGCTTTCGTTATATAATCTGCTTTCTCGCTAACAGTATCGAGATTACTAGTATTAGCATTGTTGAGGACAATTTTGTAGTTGACAGGCCAAAATTCAATTTTTTCATTAAATGTAAATTTTATTTCCTTAATGTCTGGAATCAATCGTTTTTCCACAGTTTGTTCTGTTTTTCTTGCTCAAATAATTCACTATTGAATGGATAAATCTTAGTCTTACTATTTTTTCTTGTCTTGATGGTGGAGTCCTTTTAAAAACGCCATAGTCAGATCTGAAAAAATAATTTATATTATGTATACTGTTTGGTCTTGTATTGGTCTTTTGGAATAAGGTTTGATGAAATGGAAAATCTTGTAATATTCTTAAATTAATTAATTCTGATTTCCTTCATTTATTGTAGCCTCTAATATCAAGACTTTTAGCATTAGGTTTTAGCTCGAATAGTGTCATACGATTGAGAGTCCTTGTAGTAATAGGTAAATTATGTGGCATAATTCAATTAAGTAATTCATCTTTAATTAATCTCTTGTAATTGTATTTCTTCTTCTACAGTGATCAAGAAGTTGGGCAACTGTTAATCATTCTATTTTAGTCTCTTATTTTTTTTATACATTCTCAAGTATATGTCTGAGATATACCTGTGTGTTTTTCTTTAGATGATAGATTTGGGTAAAACAATCTACTCGTAAATTCTTAATGTCCTGACAATCCATGTTTTTTACCGATTTTTGGTCAGTGACTGTGATTTTATAATAATGTACAGAAACATTTTCCATCACACAAGAAAATCAGTTACTATTGTATACTCTTATATTATATTCATTTATACATGGTCTACACATTGTCATATAATCATCTCTTCTATATTTATGTTGAGTAAAATTATCAATTGAGGTCTCAGTTTGGCAATTTTAAAAAGTTTACATTAATCGTGCTTCACTTATATAGAAAAAAAGATTATTAGAAAAATGTAAAAATTTCTAGTTTTTGGAATGTATCCTTTATGATATTTATTACCTCAGAAACTAATGCTGATGGTTCATTGCAATCAATACCTGACAAAGATAAACCAGCTGTGTAATTTCATTATGTTTATAGAAAGTATCATCCTTGAAAAAATTCAACAAATCATTAACTACCGAAATGCAGAATTCATTCCAGTAGGCACTCCTGGAAATTCTCTGGCTATAACACCTTGCCTTTCATATTTTAAATCGCATTCAGCTAGCACCATATACAAAAGTTCATTAAAGAATAATAATGTTCTTCATTTATATATGTGGACTACATTATTTAATAATTTTTTTTACATAATCCCAGATTAGATATTTGCTTAGGATATCCTGGGATTAACTGCAATCTATTCCATACATTATTCCTTTAACTGCACTCACAGCTAAGTTTTCTCGAATTGATGCATCAGAAGTATCCATTCTCTATTTATCTTATTCTTCTGATATTTATGTGCTTCATGTCTTCTCCTTCACTCTTTATTATCTCTACATGTGGTATCACGTTTTTTAAAAGCTGTATTTACTGGATATATTCCATAATCTCCTCTATCTAATCTTTCATCTAATTTGGTCCCCAGACCACAGAATCTATAGCCAGGTAGATGTATTTTAGAAAGTAGTTATTTAATTAATGTGTTAACTAATCCTTTTCCATTATTCTCATTTTACCAGACTGTATGTGACAAGTTATTCAAAAATCTAATAAAATATGGAACTGAAGTTAAAATCTTCTAGGTTATTAGGCCATGCCATATTTCTACTAAAATGATCGACATTTCGACCCCTCTGCTGGGATCTGCCACAGGATCTTGTGGTGTTCACTACAGTTAGAACACTGAGTGTTCTAGCAGTTGACCATTTCAGTAGAAGAATGACACAGCATTAACTTCAGTGACAATGGATAGGAAAGCCTGAAGAATTACATAAAATATGGAATTCATTTTGGATTGTTGACAATAAACCCACTATATTTTTTGTTGACATTAATGTTATTCTCACTTTTTCATTATGATAATTTTCTTTCAGCTAATTCTTCTGCATGAATGACTTCTAATCGATTCTGTCTTTAATATCAGTTTATTAAGTCTTCACCTTTCCTTGCATCTGAAAAATCTGAACTTGAATGTTGTTGCCTTAATTTTGGAAAATAATCTTCAGCAGTTTCTTTTATCAAACTTTCATATTTTTTACCTTCACTTGATCTTATTTCATTTGGATTATTATCAGAATACAGCGCTACTGAATGGAACAATATACACTATGTGATCAGAAGTATCTGGACACCTGGCTGAAAATGACTTACAAGTTCATGGCGCGCTCCATCGGTAATGCTGGAATTTAATACAGTGTTAGCCCACCCTTAGTCTTGATGACAGCTTCCACTCTCGCGGGCACACGTTCAATCAGGTGCTGGAAGGTTTCTTGGGGAATGGCAGCCCATTCTTCACGGATTGCTGCCCTGAGGAGAGGTAGCTATGTCGGTCGGTGAGGTCTGGCACGAAGTCGGCGTTCCAAAACATCCCAAAGGTGTTCTACAGGATTCAGGTCAGGACTATGCGCAGGCCAGTTCATTATAGGGATGTTATTGTCGTTTAACACTCCGCCACAGGCCGAGCATTATGAACAGGTGCTCGATCGTGTTGAAAGATGCAATTGATATCCCCAAATAGCTCTTCAACAGTGGGATGCAAGAAGTTGCTTAAAACATCAATGTAGGCCTGTGCTGTGATAGTGGCATGCAAAACAACAAGGAATGCAAACCCCTCTCCATGAAAAACACCACCACATCATAACACCACTGCCTCCGGATTCAACTATTCGCACTACACACGCTGTAAGATCTCATTCACCAGGCATTCGCCATACCCACACCATGCCATCGGATCGCCACATTATATACCGTGAATCTTCCGTCCACAAACCGTTTTCACACTGTTCAATCGTTCAGTGTGATGTGTGGCTTATGAGCAGCCGCTCGACCATGAAACCCAAGTTTTATCACCTATCACCTAACTCTCATAGTACTTACAGTGGATCGTGATGCACTTTGGAACTGTGTGATAGTCTGGGTAGATGTCTGCCAATTACACATTACGACCCTCTTCAACTGTCGGCGGTCTCTGTCAGTCAACAGACGAGGTCAGCCTGTACGTGTTTATGCTGTATGTGTCCCTTCATGTTTACACTTCAGTATCACATCGGGAACAGTGGATCTAGGGATGTTTATGTGTGTGAAAATCTCGTGCACAGACGTATGTCACAAGTGACGCCCAACCACCTGACCACGTTCGAAGTCCGTGAGTTCGGCAGAGGGCCCCATTCTGCTCTCTCACTACGTCTAATGAGTACTGAGGTCGCTCATATGGAGTATATTTTTCTACATTCTTGATATTTTGATTGATCTAAACATTTTGAATAAAAATGCAAGTAATTTATTTGATCCTGATTTATTTGATCCCAGTTTAACAATCCCAGAGCTAGACTATAATTATAAATCACTAATGTTGTTTTTACACAACCATTTGGTAATATTATAGGACATCGAATTAGATAAATGTTTACTATGTTTATTTCTTAATTTTTTTCTCTGAAATTCTTATTTTTTGGTCCTAGTCTGTTTTCATTTAATTATATAAAATTTTATTAATTCTCAATGGGTTGTCTATTTCAATCGAGTTGTATGTCATATATTTTAAAAAAATGTTGACTTTACTTATACAAGAATATTTTAATAATGTTGCACTAGTTGGTTTTTGTATACATCTAACTTATAATAGTACATGAAAAAATAATAAATCATATTGTGATGGGGAAACCAAAGAAATTCCTGATGGTCAACATAGTTTGAAAAGCTTGGAAAAATTTATCCATGTAAAAAAGCCAAATATTCCATCAAAGTAGATGAAATTTTTATAGAATTAATATTGAGTGTGATGTTAGATTGGAAGTGTGCTTGGCTTTAGTGGTCAGGCTATTAAAGTTAATGAAAAAAAATTTGCTAATGGTGCTTCTGAATTTACACTGTTCAAAATAATCAACATAAATTTTGATGTATCTGATGGAATGTTTATGACACGTACTGATTATTTTTTCAAGAAACAAGTATTATTGCTCTTTGAAGCCTAATGCTGAAGTTTGTGGACCAATAATTCATGAACCATAGTGTACTGTTTGTATTCCAATTTTGGATACTATACAGGAATTAGAAATAACTATAACTGATGAAAATGGTAACTTGATTGAATTCAGTGTAGCCTGTGTGGCAGTTGTTGTAGAAATGTCTTAATAAAATTTTACTCTTTTTAAATGAATAAGATTGAGAGCTGTCAGTTTTACTCATTCCCTTGTGAATGACAAATGAAAAAATAATCTAAATACTCCTAACAAGGATTCAGAAATTAACACAAATATAGGAAATGGATGGCTTCATCCTAATCATGCTCAGCTGCACATGGGCTTCAGTATTATTGGAGCTGATGGTACAGATTATCCAACTTCTGATATAAAATTTTAAAAAGTTAAGTGATAGTTATGTGGCTAACGTTTAAAACCATGAAGAAAAAATGTTATTTCTAGAACAGAGCATCCTTTTATTTCATCATGTTTTGTTGTATTTGACTTCATCCCTTAATTACAAAGTATTTATAGAAGGATATATCATTAATATTAGTAAGGTAACGAGTAAGAAAAATGAAGTGCTATATCCATTGATTTGGTGATTTCTGTAAGGGTTATAAACAAATTTTATGGGAAGGTGATCTTACTGTATTTTTTATGTGCGGTCCCAGTGTTGGAGATGCTCTTCTTAGATGGTCTGATGACGATGAGGTTGGAGTTGAACTGAAAGATACACTTCAAAAAGAAGGTAAAATTGTAGCTGAATCTATGGAAATTCTTGTACCTCTTGTTAAATACGAAGCGATTTATGAGTTTGAACAATGAGAAATATCATCCTGTGAACCACAAACTGTAGAAGATGCCAGTTTAGGTAATGAGAAAAATTTTGGGGTAGATCTCACGAAATGGTGTGACTCAGTAGAATTAGATATGCCTTATTCTGTTTTTCTTCTGTTTCAAACAAATCGAAAAAATAACCAACTGGTTGATTCATCCATATGTGATCACATTCAGCTTTGTAATTGGTATTTTAAGAATGGAAGAAACGAAATATTTCCTGAAGAAGCATGGAATTTAAAACCACGAGACAATTACGTGAAAGCTGAAGGTGCTTTTCTCGATTTAAAACGAGTGACCCAGTGGAAAGGAGATGTAGATATAAATCATTATAATTTCATAACAAATTATCCTATGTATGTGATTAACATGACATGAAGACAAAATATTGTAAAAGTCAAAATACAAAGACATAATTGGTGGGTATATTTAATGACAAAGTGTCAAAAGACGCACTTCTCTATATAGTGTACAGTAAGAATAATTTGACATGGGTTTCGCACCACAGAATACTTGCTAAAAATGTTTGATTGGTGGATGATTTCCAATTTTATTCATTATATGTCCATGATGACAGCATTATGACTTTTTAAAATTGGTTAACATGTGGCTGAGGAATTAATGAAAATAGATCTTTTCTGCCAGTACTGTTTCTGGAAGCCAGCAGGTGGACGATATTGCATAGCCCTTGCCTTTAGCAGGCCTGGAGACTGACTGAACTCGCAGGTGGTGAGTGACAAAATTTTATCTATATCCAGGGCTGCTCCATGCTACTGAAGCTGAGTTTCCTGGAGTATTTTATCTGCCAGAGCTGTTCGCAAATCACCTTCGTTACTCAAATACCAACTATATACACGATTTGTGAATGTAATTTCCCTGCCTAGTGGGACACAGCTGAATAGCTATAGGATCCTTCTGGTTGGCAAATACTACTGTTATTTGCTGTCATCATCCACTGCTCGAGCTATCAGCTACCCTACCATCTACACGCAGCCAACACTGCCTGAAGAAATAGATGGGTAGACAATGGTTAGCAACCCAGTCTAACAGTGATGTTCAGCAGAAAAAAACCAGGTGGGGTGAAATGAAATAATTAAAGCAGCATCAGAGAGAAACTCACTGGGTTTCCTTTCAAATTACGCCATAAGGTTTTGCTGTTGACGGTATATAACAGAACAAATATTGATAATGAATTTCATGATTTGGATTTTTTTCTAATTTTTGACTCAAATATTTTCTTAAACTAATTTTAGTGCACTCAAAATTGATGTGAATTTATTTATATAAGTTTTAAGTAGGTACACTGAGCGCACTTGGCATATTTTTATTGCACAACCTTTTTACAAATTAATTTAATTAATTATAATATAATATGGTATGATATAATTAATTTAAGTAATTTTAATAAAAGGTTGCGCAATAAAAACATGGCAAGTGCACTCAACATATCCACATATAATATAATGTGGGCTAATATAATTTAATTAATTTTTAGTAAAAGTTTGAGCAATAAAACATGGCAAGTGCACTCAACATACCCACTTAGTACTCTCACTTACAGTCCATGAACTGTCACTCAATCAGTAAACCGCCAGGGGTCTGCCAGTATGACGCTAGTATTGATACCCATGCATAGTAAGTGCCTTCTCGCACAATGCGACACCACAAACTGCCAGAAAACTCGCCATCGGTAATTGGAAGTATAAATGAGCTGGAAGCACAGCAGACTCTACCCCACCAAAACTTTTGACTTCTCTGTAATATAATACTTTTAAGCAACAATTACATTAGTGGCAATACTGAACTTTCCAACCCAGTTACTACAAATCGTACCAATTATATATGTACGCTATATTCTTGTCCTGCAGAGAAGACTTCAACGGAGACCGTGACTGGTGTCACTAAATGGAGATCTGAAATGTGGCAACAGTTCACTCATCGACTGTCTCACAATTTTGATCATTTTACCAATTCGTGTGAGATACTCTTGGCCACAAACTATTGCATTAGGGTGTCCTCCCTGGTCGTAATTACTTGGATTCAGCTCTTGGGAAGTCAATATACACTCTAAGCAAAGAAAAAGAAAAAAAGAAATCATGAATGAATTATCTGAATGGGAAGGAAATCGGTAGATCATGTGTACATACGCATAAAAACAAATGATTACAATTTCAGAAACGCTGTATTATTTATTCAAGAGAAAGAGCTTCATAAATTGAAAGTTAGTAATGCATCAGCCCACCTCTGTCCCTTATTCAAGCAGTTATTCGACTTGGCATTAATAGGATTGTTGGATGTTCTAGTGAGGGATGTCGTTCCAAAATCTGTCCAATATGTGCGTTGTAGCTTCAGACCTCCGAGCTGACTGGAGGGCACTGCCCCTAATGCTCGCAGCGTTCTGAAATGGGAAGACTTTGATGATGACTTTGATGATGAAGCATGAAGACTAGCAGTAGAACCTCATGCCATGTGCGGGCATTATCTTTCTGAAATGTAACCCAGGAGGGCTTGAAGGAAGTATAACAATAACGGCGCTCTGCATATCGTCAACGCATCGCTGTGCTGTCATGGTAACCTGGATGACGACCACATAGGTCCTGCTATGAAAATAAAAGTCACTTCAGGCCATCACGCCTGGTTGTCAGGCTGTATGGTGGCAACTGTTAGGTTGCTGTTCCACTGCTGTCAGGGGAGTCTCCAGTCAAGTGTTCGGCCTGGAACCTCATTGACTGGAGTAGCACTCTTTTGGGACGAGTCTCACTCCAATTGAGCTTCGAAGATCGGCGAAGGCCTGTCTGGAGACATCACAGCGTTGGGGAAACCAACCTGACTGTAGGCCGCCATACAGATCGACGACCAGGAGTGATGGTATGGAATGACATTTCTTTTGAGAGCAGGACCTCTATCGTTGTAATCCAAGGCACCCTTAAAACATAGCGGTACGTCCATATTACTCTATGTGAACCCTTTCTTGACCAGAATGGTCGATGCATCCCTCCCCAACTGAGAACGTTTGAATCATTATGGACAGTGCAGTCCCGTCACTTCGGGATTTTAACAGTGTAATGCACCAGTTGGACAGGAGGACATCCAATAACTATCAATCTATGTCAAACCAAATAATTGCTTGTGTAAGCTCCAGAAGTGGACCAACGCATTCTTGACTTGCTTAATTTGAAGAGCTCCTTCTCTTGAATTAACCATCCCGTTCGTATGAAGGTGTATTTTTTGGGCTTAGAGAGTATTTTCGCTTGTTCTCGCCATCCTTTGATCTTCTTAGAGGACATTTTCCGGGGAACAGTCCAGTCGACCGTAATTTGAGTACTATTCCAATACAGGTGGAGAGTCTCTGCAATGCTATTAAAGTTCAGGGAGAATAACAATGAGATAGAGTTATGGTATTCCATGCAGTTATGCAAAGCCACTGTGCCACGGTGGGGAAGAGGTTAGTGCATCTGCCTCGTAAACTTGAGAACCAAGATCGAGTCGCAGACTTGGTACCAATTTCCTTTCGTTTGCATATATAGATCATAAATCAGACAATGGGGAATTTTTCTAGTAGCAAACATCAAGCCCACCAGTGTATTGCTACATGCTCAGTGCTTAGCGGTATTGGATGTGTATGACAGCCATTGAGAGCCATGGCCCAAAGTGTATGATCTAAATGATGTTGGGCTATGAAAGCCACTCGCAAATTGGAGTTAACCACCTCAGTGATGAGGGGTGTGAGTACTACAGTATTTTGGTAGTACAGTATTTTGCCTGAATGTCTGATTCTCAACCCATAATGGAAATCCGTGATTGCTCTGGTTGTAAATGCAGAAGCTGTTCCAGATACTTATATTTGCCAGAGACCAAACGTGTCACATACTCTCTATGGCCAGCACATTGCTACTTGTGTGGTCATAGTGAATGTTGTCTCATCATTCAGCAGTTTCATTATCATGTTTTTAGTAGCTTTCGATAGTTATCTTCCCAATAATTTACTTTCCACAGATCGGCATGTGGTCTGTGAGCAACCTTTGTGCATGGCCACCAAGTTTGAGGAGTCTGTTTGTCATTCTACCAATGGAAAGGCTCTGTGGTTTAAAAGCCATGAGGCCATCTTCGTCTGAAAAAGCGTTCGTCATTCTAGGTTCTGCCGTGCCATGCCGTGCCGTATTTGGAAGAGTCCTGTTTTGTATTCTGACTTGGGAGAGAGACTGGTGTTTCACGGAGACCATCAATGCTGGTGTGATGAAACAATCACGTGTTATCATTATTTCGTTTTTTAACAGTGGTGAAGCCTAGGTGAAGTAGTTATTTATTTTCTAGACAGCTTGTCAAACTTGTATCACTTACTCACAATTGCTCTATGTTGAGGCCAGACGTTGGTATTCAACTGCACGATAAAATGAGGACGCCTAGGTTGCTCAAACTTGATTAATGGAAACTGAATATACGGGTAACATTAACTTTTTAATCCACACTGCCTCTAGATTCGCTTACACCGTCAGCGAGAGCGCACAGCGAGTTCGTGCTACTAATAAGGCTAGTACACCGTTCGCTTGTTACATATTTTAAGAGCTTCAAACAGGAGATACTTGGTTCAAATGGCTCTGAGCACTATGGGACTTAACTTCTGAGGTCATCAGTCCCCTAGAACTCAGAACTAGTTAAACCTAACCAACCTAAGGACATCACACACATCCATGCCTGAGGCAGGATTCGAACCTGCGACCGTAGCGGTCGCGCGGTTCCAGACTGTAGCGCCTAGAACTGCTTGGCCACTTCGGCCGGCAGGAGATACTTATTTTCAGTTATCTGTGTAGTTACTAGTTTATTTTTGTAATTTCTTGCGTGTTCGAGTGCTTACTAGGCACAACGTTTTATTTCAATAACAGTGTAATGTATAGTACCACCATTGCTATCGGCCCTCGTATTGTACAGGCTTTTGTTTGTTTGGTTAGAACAGTTCAGTGTTGGTTAGACAGTCAGTGAGACAGCACTTCGATTTCCCGCTGCTAATAAGGCGAGTACACCGTTCGTTTGTTACATATTTTTACGAGCTTCAAACAGGAGCGACTGCAGTAATCGATAGGTACTGCGATTGTTGTGTACAGATGTGAGCTGAGTTGGCGGCCCCTTGCTCACACGTCCAGGCTGCTTTGGCTTCCGTCACACAGCTTGAGGCTGCTGCCAAGGGGCGTCATTGTGTGGTATCAAATGCAGGGATGCGAGGAACGTCGAGCAGCCCCCACATGTCCTCCGATTGGTCCTCTGCTATGACCGCCCCAGATACTGCGTGCTCTGAGGTTGACCCCTCACATATGGTCCAGTGGAAGATCATTCCAAAGTCTGGCAGGCAGCGAAAAACTTTCCGAGGGGCCAATTGTAGGGCCTCCCCGGTTCGTTTGACAAACAGGTTTCAGGTGTTATCTGTGGCTGACGATGTCTCTGAGCTGGATGCAATCCCCTGTTCCAGAGGAAGCTTCTCGGCCCGCAAGGTTTGGGCATTCACAGAGGGTGGGTTTGCTGGTAGTTGGGGGCTCCAACATTAGGCGCGTAACGGGGCTCCTTAGGAACATGGCTGCCAAGGAGGGGAAGGAATCCAGTGTGCATTCCATGTGCACTCTGAGGGGAGTCATTCCAGATGTGGAAAGGGTGCTTCCAGATGCCATGAAGAGTACAGGATGCAGCCAACTGAAGGTGGGGTCTCATTTCGTTACCAATGACGTGTGTTGCTTTGGATCAGAGGAGATTCTCTATTGTTTTGGGCGGCTACTGGCAATGGTAAAGACTGCCAGTCTTGCTTCCGAGATTAAGGCGGTGCTCACTGTCTGCAGCATCGTCGATAGAATCGACTGTGGTCCTTTGGGGCAGATCCGAGTGGAAGGTCTCAATCAGAGGCTCAGGCGGTTCTGTGACCGTGTAGGCTGCAGATTCCTTGACTTGCACAATCTGGTGGTGGGTTTCCGGGTTCCGCTTAATAGGTCAGAGTCCACTACACACAGGAGGCGGCTACACGGTTAGCGGGGGCTGTGTGGAAGGGACTGGGTGGTTTCTTAGGTTAGAGGTTGTCAGGGAACCACACAACGGGCGTCCGTCTAAAAGTGGGCAGGTAAAACACAGTAGGGTAGTTGTAGAAACGATTGGTATTGTAGTTGTAAACTGGCGTAGCTGTGTTGGGAAAGAACCAGAGCTCCAAGCCCTAATAGAAAGTATTGAAGCTAAAATACACTCCTGGAAATGGAAAAAAGAACACATTGACACCGGTGTGTCAGACCCACCATACTTGCTCCGGACACTGCGAGAGGGCTGTACAAGCAATGATCACACGCACGGCACAGCGGACACACCAGGAACCGCGGTGTTGGCCGTCGAATGGCGCTAGCTGCGCAGCATTTGTGCACCGCCGCCGTCAGTGTCAGCCAGTTTGCCGTGGCATACGGAGCTCCATCGCAGTCTTTAACACTGGTAGCATGCCGCGACAGCGTGGACGTGAACCGTATGTGCAGTTGACGGACTCTGAGCGAGGGCGTATAGTGGGCATGCGGGAGGCCGGGTGGACGTACCGTCGAATTGCTCAACACGTGGGGCGTGAGGTCTCCACAGTACATCGATGTTGTCGCCAGTGGTCGGCGGAAGGTGCACGTGCCCGTCGACCTGGGACCGGACCGCAGCGACGCACGGATGCACGCCAAGACCGTAGGATCCTACGCAGTGCCGTAGGGGACCGCACCGCCACTTCCCAGCAAATTAGGGACACTGTTGCTCATGGGGTATCGGCGAGGACCATTCGCAACCGTCTCCATGAAGCGGGGCTACGGTCCCGCACACCGTTAGGCCGTCTTCCGCTCACGCCCCAACATCGTGCAGCCCGCCTCCAAAGGGTGTCGCGACAGGCGTGAATGGAGGGACGAATGGAGACGTGTCGTCTTCAGCGATGAGAGTCGCTTCTTCCTTGGTGCCAATGATGGTCGTATGCGTGTTTGGCGCCGTGCAGGTGAGCGCCACAATCAGGACTGCATACGACCGAGGCACACAGGGCCAACACACGGCATCATGGTGTGGGGAGCGATCTCCTACACTGGCCGTACACCACTGGTGATCGTCGAGGGGACACTGAATAGTGCACAGTACATCCAAACCGTCATCGAACCCATCGTTCTACCATTCCTAGACCGGCAAGGGAACTTGCTGTTCCAACAGGACAATGCACGTCCGCATGTATCCCGTGCCACCCAACGTGCTCTAGAAGGTGTAAGTCAACTACCCTGGCCAGCAAGATCTCCGGATCTGTCCCCCATTGAGCATGTTTGGGACTGGATGAAGCGTCGTCTCACGCGGTCTGCACGTCCAGCACGAACGCTGGTCCAACTGAGGCGCCAGGTGGAAATGGCATGGCAAGCCGTTCCACAGGACTACATCCAGCATCTCTACGATCGTCTCCATGGGAGAATAGCAGCCTGCATTGCTGCGAAAGGTGGATATACACTGTACTAGTGCCGCCATTGTGCATGCTCTGTTGCCTGTGTCTATGTGCCTGTGGTTCTGTCAGTGTGATCATGTGATGTATCTGACCCCAGGAATGTGTCAATAAAGTTTCCCCTTCCTGGGACAATGAATTCACGGTGTTCTTATTTCAATTTCCGGGAGTGTAGTTGTAGGTACAGAGAGCTGGCTAAAGCCCGAAATAAGTTCAGCCGAAATTTTTTCAAACGATTTAACAGTGTTCAGAAAGGGTAGATTAAATACAGTTTGAGGAGGAGTATTTATTGTTGTCGCAGGTAGTTTGCCTTGTAGCGAAATTGAAGTAGATAGTTCATGTGAAATAGTATGGGTAGAGGTTATACCTGGCAATCGGACTAAACTATTAATTTTCGTACATCCATAGTTGAAATGTACAGTGGGACGTCAGCTGGTGTAAATTTATATTAAAAATGAAGAAATTCCTCCAGCTGTATTTAAGGTGTTGATTTTATTTTGGCAACTAGTTTCAACGTTGTAACATCATCATCTTCAGGCCCATACACTTGTTGATGTCAACTGTGTGCGGCTTATACAAGAAGTCAGTGGTGAGATACGGACGTGCTCCGTGTGCTCCGTGCTTCCACACGGAGCACGTCCGTATCTCACCACTGACTTATATTATCAGCCGTACAGAGTTGACGTCAACGAGTCTATGGGCCTGAAGATGACGTTGTTACAACGTTGAAACTAGTTGCCAAAATAAAATCGACACCTTAAATACAGCTGGAGGAATTTCTTCATTTTTCATATAAATTTAACATAAAACTATTAATTGGATCGTTTTACCAACCCCCCCCACTCCCGACTCAGAAGATATAGTTGCTGAACAGTTCAAAGAAAACTTGAGTCTTACTTCAAATGAGTACCCTGCTCATACAGTTATAGTCGGTGGTGACTGCAATCTACTCTTGATGTGCTGGAAAAATTATACGTTGAAAGCCGGAGGCAGGCATAAAACGTCATCCGAAATTGTACTGAATGCTTTCTCAGAAAATTGTTTTGAACAATTAGTTCATGAGCCCACTCGAAGCGTAAATGGTTGCGAAAGCATACTTGACCTTGTAGTAACAAATAATCCTGAACAAATAGTGAGTATTGTGACGAATACGGGCATTAGCGACCGCAAGGCAGTTGCTGATAGGCTGAATACCGTAACACCTACAACCATCAAAAAGAAACGCAAAGTAGGCTGTATCTATTTAAAAAAAAGCTGATATAAATTCTCTTAAGTCCTTTTTAAGAGACACCCTTCACCCTTCCGATCTGATCATGTAAGTATAGAAAAGTTGTGGAATGTTTTCAAAGAGATAGCATCGATAGCAATTGAGAGATATATACCACATAAATTTATAAGTGATGGTACTGATCCCACATGGTACACAAAATGGGTCAGATCGTTGTTGCAGAAGTAACGAAAAAACATGCCAAATCTAAAAGAACGAAAAATCCCCAAGATTGGCAAAGTGTTACAGAAGTTCAAAATATAGTGCGTACTGCAATGCGAGATGCTTTTAATAATTTGCACGAAGAAAATTATGTCTCGAAATCTGGCAGAAAACCCAAAGAGATTCTGGTCATACATAAAGCACACCAGTGGCAAGACGCAATCAATACCTTCACTGCGCGATAACAACGGTGAAGTCACTGATGACAGTGCCACTAAAGCAAAGTTATTAAACACGATTTTCCGAAACTGCTTCACTATAGATGACGAAGTAGATATTCCTGAATTCCAATCAAGAACAACTGCCAAGATGAGAAACATAGAAGTAGATATCCTCGGTGTAACAAAGCAGCTTAAACCACTTAATAAAGGCAAGGCCTCCGGTCCAGATTCTATACCAGTCAGGTTCCTCTCAGAGTATGTTGATGAAATAGCTCCATATTTAGCAATTATATACAACCACTCGCTCACAGAAAGATCCGTACCTAAAGACTGGAAAATTTCTTAAGTCACACCAATACCCAAAAAGGGAAGTAGGAGTAATCCGCTGAATTACAGGTCTATATCACTAACGTCGATTTTCAGTAGACTTTTGGAACATATACTGTATTCGAACATTATGAAGTACCTCGAAGAAAACGATTTATTGACACATAGTCAGCACAGATTCAGAAAATATTGTTCTTGTGAAACACAGCTAGCTCTTTATACTCATGAAGTAATAAGTGCTATAGACAGGGAATGTCAAATTCATTCCATATTTTTAGATTTCCAGAAGGCTTTCGACACCGTTCTTCACAAGCGTCTTCTAACCAAACCACGTGCCTATGGAATATCGCCTGAGTTGTGCGACTGGATTCGTGATTTCCTGTCAGAAAGGTCACAGTTCGTAGTAATAGACGGAAAGTCATCGAGTAAAACAGAGGTAATATCCGGCGTTCCCCAAGGAAGTGTTACAGGCCCTCTATTGTTCCTGATCTACTGTATATTAACGACATAGGAGACAATCTAAGCAGCCGTCTTAGATTGTATGCAGATGATACTGTCATTTACCGTCTTGTAAAGTCACCAGATGATCAAAACGACTTGCAAAATGATTCAGATAAGATATCTGAATGGTGCGAAAAGTGGCAATTTACCCTGAATAAAGAAAAGTATGAAGTTATTCACATGAGTACTAAAATAAATCTGCTAAATTTCGATTACGCGATAAGTCACACAAAATTTAAGGCTGTAAATTCAACTAAATAGTTAGGGATTATAATTAAAAATACCATAAATTGGAACGATCACATAGATAATGTTGTGGGTAGAGGCAAGCAAAGGTTGTGATTCATTGGTAGAACACTTAGAAGGTGCAGTAGGTCTACTAAAGAGACTGCTTACACCACGCTTGTCCGCCCTGTTCTGGAGTATTGCTGCGCGGTGTGGGATCCGCATCAGATGGGACTGACGGATAACATCGAAAAAGTACAAAGTAGGGCAGCTCGTTTTGTATTATTGCGAAACAAGGTAGATAGTTTCACAGACATGATACGTGAATTGGAGTGGCAATCATTAAAACAAAGGCGTTTTTCGTTGCGACGGGATCTTCTCATGAGATTTCAATCACCAGTTTTCTCCTCCGATTGCGAAAACATTCTGTTGGCACCCACCAATACGGAGAAATGATCATCACGATAAAATAAGAGAAATCAGGGCTTGCACAGAAAAATTTAAGTGCTCGCTTTTCCCGCGTGCCGTTCGAGAGTGGAACAGTAGAGAGACAGCTTGAAGGTGGTTCATTGAACCCTCTGCCAGGCACTTTATTGTGAATAGCAGAATAATCACGTAGATGTAGATTCGAAGTTATCATCCTCCCTAAATTATGAAAGAGTTTATTTAAAGTCGTGCACTGGAAACGTAATAACCCAGTTACTCACCATGAAATTGAATCTTACATCTGTTGCTTTGAGGAACCATATGGACGTGTAAATCAGTTCCTTTGGTTTGGTAGCAAGACATATATTTATTAACCAGATTGTTTCTAAATTATTCCGACCTACACCCAGTCATTCTATAGTGCTACACTGCATGACCGCCACCTTTTTGCCTATCATTGATTTGACTGATGGTCAATGAATATTCTAATGTATCAGAAACAACATACTGAGTTGCAGTTACAACGTAAGTAGTAAGTGGCTGCTGCTATCAGCTACAGGGTGAAGTGAAATTTATGAACTCGAGCTTTGAAGCGCGACTCCTAACAGGTCAGTGATAAAAGACTGTCTCTCACAAAATTTCGTCCAGCTAGTACATCCTGCAGAAAATGGACGTTAGAGTGTCAGTCTGGCAACACTGTAACCACATGTACGCTAACTACCTGGGTCAGCACGTATTAATTGTGGTGTACAGTTGGTGCAGTAGATAGAGTTTTGGGTTAGAATGCACGTGGTCGATGGTTGGATACTGGATTGAGTCATACGTGTTTTATTTGGTAAATGTAGTCCAAGTGGTACGGTATCTGGCATCTTAATCGTCAACAGCGATTGTAGCGGGTCCTCTAGAAAACATTAGCATTTATGTACTAAAATCATAGAAATGGAGGATTGGTTAGCTTTGGAAGAAGCCCTTTCCATGACGTCAGCGTGAATTTATCTACTAGATGCGAAACCTTTTTTTCTTTGTACCCTCCCCTAACGGTCCAATAGATTAGTACCAACTATTATTCTTGCCTCGTTCAGGTCCATTACATTTCATTATGGCCTCACGTTACCAGTAGGACCAGCAACGTGCTTTACGAATAATGTCCAAACTCACCATGGTCCCACTAATTATGCCTTTCAACACTAAGTCTGGTAGCTGCATGCTGTTTAGTAGATATATCAATGCATTATTATTATTATTATTATTATTATTATTATTACTATTATTCTATCGATAGGATCGTGAAAGCATCACGTCTATCACCGTTAGGGAAACAGTGTAATTTGGAACTGAACATTTCACAATTAGCTGTGTCGGGATGAATCATGCAAAACAATATCTGTCAGAGGGGTAATGTGCGTTAGGTGAAAGAGCAGGCAGGAATGGCGACATGTCTATAAAGTATGCATCGTCCACTGGACAGGGACCACTTGGGACAGAGTAACGCGCCGGTGACAAACTCCAATGTACATGTGTACACAAATCGAATTTTCTCATTGTAAACCTCTAAACCAATGTGGCAGGCTTATGGCATAGACAAACGATGAATAGGTGGATATGCTTCTGGTCCTTGGTGCATCTTATAACCAGGCTGGTGTTGACACTCATTGATTTGCTGCTAGATATCCTCGTTGACACCATCCAGATAAAGATGTTTTTCGTCATCTGGAGCTGCGCCTTCAGGAGTCAGGTTCTCTCATTCCAGCATAGCGTGAAAGAGGTCGTCCACAGGCTCGACATACTCCAGCTACTGAGGAAGCTATTCTGGAGGTCATACACAACGAATCTCGGCAAAGCACATGTAGTGCAGCGAGGCATATGCATGTCACGCAACACACGGTCCCTAACGTGCAAAAGCATGGGCTGCACACCTAACATTATGCTTTTACGCAACACCTGCACCTGCAGATCGCTATCAGCGGATGCAATTCTGTGAATGGTTCCAACAACAACAGGAAGCCAACGATGACTTCGAGAACCCTGTAATATGTTCGGATGAAGCGGCATTCAGTCGTGACGGTGTCTTCAATATGCACAATGCCCACCAATGGTGTGAGGTTAACTCGCACGCCACCCGCGACCGTGCATATCAAATTCTCTTTGGTATCAATGACTGGGCCAGAATATTGGGTGACAGGTATTTTGGCCCCAATATGTTGCCAGAATGTCAACGGATGGTTGACTGCATGAAGGTATCATGCATTCCTCTCAAACTATCTGCCTGATACGCTGGAAGATGTTCCACTGCATGTTCGGCAGAGGATGTGGTTCCAACATGATGGTGCACCTCCACACTCTGGAATTAATGTGCGACAGTATTTCGACCGAACATTTCCAGGGAAATGGCTTTGAAGTGGAGGTCCAGTTGTATGGCCACCGCGTTCACCTGACCTAAATCTCCCTGATTTCTACCTGTGTGGACATCTGAAGGAGCAGGTGCACTCTATTCTGCCAATGGATGTGGAAGAATTGGTAGCAAGTGTTCATGCTGCTTTTGTTACTGTGGATGCAGCTTTGCTTCGAAGGGTCCAGAGCTGTAAGATCCGGCTGGTTGCACAATTTCTGGACGCGCAGGGAGGTCGCTTTAAGCATCTGTTGTTCTGAGGACAACGTTTTCTGTTCTGAAGGTCATGCAGTCATTAATATGGACATTATTACTGTCACTGGTTGCTAATGTGCGACATCTGAGCGCTTATATTACATATAGAATAAATGACAAGTAGACATTGTGTTATTGTAGTGTGCTATCAATTTTAGCACTTCGAAATTGATATTGTTTTTGTAGTTATTATGTCCTATGACAGGGCATTTGTTTAAACTATCTCTTATTTGTCTAACCACGTACTTGTTATGTTCAGCGTTACAAAATGGTGTAAATCTAGGATACATCTGAACTGCATGCTAACCCAAAATTCTATCAACTTCACAACTGTATGGCACGATTAATACGTCCTTACAGAGGCAGTTACCATACATGTGGTTACAGTGCAGCCAGACTGCTACTCTTAAACGTCCTTTATCTGTAGGATGTACTCATTGGACGAAATTTTGTAAGACATTCATTTATCGCTGACTATGCGAATGAGAGAGAAGTCACCCTCTGGAAGTGCGCGTGTTTACTGTTGCTCGCACGAAACCTCTCCACCTATGGATACTGACGTCACAGACCGCGCTACTGAAATATTTTCCAATGCTTCCCAGAATAGCACAGGGTCCATTGTTCCTAGCGATCCTAATGGGACATGTGAGCCGCGTCAAACTGTGCAAGCGTTTACACACTATACCTCCAACCCCAGCCCCCCCCCCTCCCTCCACCCGCGAGCATGGCTGACTGGTTGACGTCGGGCGCTGATAACCTCGTTGTTGTGCATCCTAAAACACTAATCATCATCATGGCTGACGCATCGCCGCAAAATGTTTGCGTGCCGCAGGAAAACAGCCCAGAATAACAAAGATTGCATTCTTCCTGATGGTCCTGACAATGCACCACGTCCATCACATGTTACCCTCCCTGGAAATCGTTAAGTTCTGGATTCAACAAACATCTCCGAAACGCAAACGTTCTCACCGCTATGTAGAGGCTCCTATACCCCAGCACAATGGACGTCATGTGAATGAATGCAGCATTCTGATTGGCTCTTACTGAGTTTACCTGCCAAATCACTGATGCTGCTGGTCTGGAAGCAGTGTCCGCCTTTTTTATCTGCAGGCGAGACTTTCAGCGCCAAAAAAAATATTTTGTACAGATGGCCATATTAAACCGACAGTTGAACCCTGCAAAAGTGATCTACAGATCGTCAAACACATCCCACGTATTCACCGAGCTTCTGTGCAAGAGCGACGGAGGAAACTACCACCATAAACGAGGCCCATGACCGCATCCATGGAAGAATGCGTCAACCAGAGAGAGGCCAGCCAGCCGTGGGCGGCCCCACATCCTGGGAGAACGCTATTAATACTACCGGGTTCAACACTTCTCGCATTGAATCTTCTCAAATTTCCGCAGAGTATGCACGTGACACGGGTGGACCAGAAGGCAACTCGATGCATGCTGGGTATTAGTTCAGTGTTCACCCACCCAGGGGGAGCCACGAGCCAAATCGTCATAAGCCATAAGCTTTCTCGGACTCTCTGAACTGATGTACAAAGGATTGACAAAACCCATTTCGGAAAAGAGGCGCTACTGTTTCCGGCCTTGACCTGCTTGCTAACTGCTACACTTTCTACTGCCCTCTTCCGACTTATAAGAATATTGGGAACCATACACATATTTATCAGTCTAACTACAATTAAATATTAGGATTGTTGCCATAGTCTGACACCGAGCTCCCCCTCCATCTCCTGTGCCTTCTTTCAGTGTCTCTGCGCTCCCTCCTGCCCTGTCTTCCCTTCTGCTCTCCCGCCCCATGTGTCTCCTGCCTCTTCGTGAACCCACAGTTGTCCCTCCTTCGTCCCGCCGCTTCCCCAGCTGCCCCATGCTCTCTCCTCCTTTTCCATTCTCTCTGCCCTTTCCCTCGGCAGGTCCCACCTGGTAGTTTTATTCTTCGTCGTGTGTGCTCCCAGTGGGTTTTAAGTGTGTTGTTTCGGAGTGTTTTTAATACTGTGGCCCACTTTTAACCTGTGCATGCGCATCCAGTGTCTTCTCTGTGTTTTAAGAATCGCCAACTGTGTTTTTTAACTTTCTGGTGACTTTTTTAACTGTCCCCAATGAACGTCTACATGTCAGTGTATTTTTACCTCCATTTTCTCCCCTTACTCTGTTTTATGTTCCGCTTTTTTTACCTCCTTATGTATGTATTATTTTATTCTTGTTTTAGTTGTCATGTCACTCGGCTGAAGAGCGGCGGATTGTGCTGCTGACAGCCCTCCCCTGCCCATATGGGGCAGGGGAATAAAATCACAATAAAGAAAAAAACAAATCTGACACCGAGCGATACATTGGATGCGTCTCGTCTTTACGACCGTGATTCTGGATCGAATCTCTGTATCTATAGCGTACATAACTTTCCACGTAAAAAAAAAAATCTTTCATTCCCTTTACGGCTATCAATGTGCTGAATCTATACCTCCCTCACGATAGGACATGCAGTAGCGACCACCAGATAATTGTACATATACTGTGAAGACTGTTGCTGCGCAAAGAAGTTACTCCTTCTGACCCCGACATATTTGCTTGCTTGTTAGCTTTATACACACATCTTCAGACTCTGTAATTGCAGGAACACATGTAATTTCACATGCTTTGCCAGAATATTATACCATATATGCTATACTTGTCGATATCAAGCACATAGCAGTATCCTACCGATCGCTCGCGCGACATAATTCCGAAGACAAAGACTGAAAATTATTTCTCTACAAATCCAAAACTTTAGTGAGGTGGAGCGTGCTGTAAACCATAGTGTAACTATAAACTTATCTGCGAAGATCTTTACGTGAAAACTCGAAAAAAAAATAGAAGAAACTGATATGTCCACTCGCAAATACCGTTGTCAGTGGCATAACGGATTCGAAATCATCCTTATACTTTGCAAAGTCAATTAAGATGTTTCTCATGTCTAGAGAAGCAGCAAACGTTTCCTCCACCCGTCTTTCACCTGCTTGATGCGCTCAACACACACCACAATCGCTGCCCTCTCAACCAAATAAAGACGGGAAATGTGAAGAAGTAGTCAATCGGACAATTTACATGGGAGGGAATAACGATTCAGCGCAAACAAATGTCCATATTGAATCTTCTAAAGTTTCCTCACGATTACTAAAGCTGTCCAACACATACTAAGTACTAGTTCGCTATTCGGTCGTCTAGAGGACGACGCGGTTAAGTCAGCTACATTCATGCATCCCAACAGGCCTTTCCATTAGGACAGTTCCTGCTGTTAACGGGAAACGTAAATCATTCCCGCCACAGGCCACTGCCGGCGCGCTACGCACCCCTGGACAGAATCGTTCTAGGAAATCGGTCACGTATATATTTGGTCGCTATACTTACAACTAAATGTTACGACTGAAAGGAGCGTAAACACTGAACGACTGAACAGAGGAAAAACGGTGTGTGGCATGAAGAATCGTGGTATGTAATGTGGCGATCCGATGGCACGGTGTGGGTATGGCGATTGCCCAGTGTAAGTCACTTGCGAGCGTGTGTAGTGCCAACAGTAAAATTCGGAGGCGGTGGTGTTATGGTGTGGTCGTGTTTTTCATGGAGGGGACTTGCACCCCCTGTCGTTTTGCGTGACACTGTCACAGCACAAGCCTACATTGGTTTTTTAAGCACCTTCTTGCTCCCCACTGTTGAAGAGCAATTCGGGGATGGTGATTACATCTTTCAACACGACCGAGCACCTATTCATAATGCACCGCCTGTGGCGGAATGGTTAAACGACAATAAAATCCCTGTAATGGACTGGCCTCCACAGAGTCCTGACCTGAATCCTATGGAACACCTTTGGGATGTTTTTGAACGCCGACTTCGTGCCAGGCCTCACCGACCGACATCGATACTTCTCGTCAGTGCAGCACTCCGTGAAGAATGGGCTACCATTCCCCACGAAACCTTCCAGCACCTGATTGAACGTATGCCTGCTTGAGTGGAAGCTTTAATCAAGGCTAAGAGTGGGCCAACACCATACTGAATTACCGATGAAGGGCGCCATGAACTTGTAACTCAGTTCCAGCCATGTATCCGGATACTTTTGATCACATAGTGTATCACCGTACCTTAGTCTTGGCATCGAGTCAGAATGCGTTACAAATACTGGAGGAATATCTAGCGGCGACGGCGTGAGGTATTTACAAATACTGGTTTCATACCACGATCCTTAGCCGAATCACTTTCTAAATTGGATAATTTTATTACGAGGTTGCACCGTTGGCGACGTGTAACCGCACTATTGGTCTGATACTGTACGCTGTGTCTATATTCAGTGTCATGGTATTTGTCTAGAAAAGACCACTTCATTCAGAGGTAGTGCCATACCTCCATTTATAAAGCAAGTATAGCTTTTAACATGGATACTTGTATGCTCCTGTAGAACCAAGACCGCTTGTGACAATAACGTACAGTAGATCTTGCGATCAGGTTTTTTGACGTCTGGCTGTTTCTAAGAGATAACGCCTCTCCTTCTAAGACACAGTGGTATCATTTGCAAGAAAAACTTAAGAGACATGTCCACCCATCGTCGACTTTCGGTCGGTATTATTTCCTACCGCCAGCAATCAGTTATTGACGAAGTATTATACTTAAAAAAAATGGTTCAAATGGCTCTGAGCACTATGGGACTTAACTTCTGAGGTCATCAGTCCCCTAGAACTTAGAACTACTTAAACCTAACTAACCTAAGGACATCACACACATCCATGCCCGAGGCAGGATTCGAACCTGCGACCGTAGCGGTCGCGCGGTTCCAGACTGTTGCGCCCAGAACCGCTCGGCCACCCCGGCCGGGGTGTGGGCTGTGTTTACATGCAATGTATTCGATCCGCTGATCCAATTGAACCTATCATCGACTGAAAACGGTTATGTTCCACTACTTGGAGAACATTTGCAGCCATTCCTTGGACTCCATGTTCACAAACAACAATGCAGTTTTTGTGGGTGAAAAGGCGTTAGATTTGAAGAACATTTTGGACAGTTCGAACGAATGATTTGGCCATCCATATCGCCCGACATTAATGCCATTGAATATTAATGGGACATAATCGAGAGGTAAGTTCGCGCACAAAAACCTGCACGCTTGCCCAGTTATGGGTGGCTATAGTGGCAACATAGCTCAGTATTACTGCAGGAGACCTCCAAAAACATTTAATCCATGTCACGTCTAGCTGTTGCACTACCTCAGGCTAAAAGCACGATAATAGAAGGTGACTTTTGCCACCTCAACGTATATGTGTCGGTGACATACATGGGTGAAGAGAAAAAGCAGAATGCTGACGATAGAAACATCAAAGCTGGCCACCGCTGTCCAGAGCGTGAATATAGGCGCTCAAAATCATCATATAGCGAAACAAATTTGTTCCCTTATACGCCTCTTCCCTTTTCGTCGCCGTTGCGGAGGCCCGGATACTTCATATGGGCAGCAACACCGGTGAAAGCGAGTCGATGGCCTCGTTCCAGCTTCCCATCGTGTTGTGTACACATTTTATTTTCCGGGTCCGTTGCGATCGGAAATAATTGGCCCAGCACAGAGAGGCGAGCAATGTGTTTTCCATGCCGGTGAGTACGCGCAACAGGGCGGAGACGACTAGAACGCGCGTTGACAAATGGCTCCCTTGCTGTTCCCTTCTTTGTCCTTTGGGAACGTAATAAAAAGCAACAACGACAATTCACAGCTCTCGCCACAGGCTCTCACAGTCTTCTTTTGTGTGGCATTCTCCGACACAGCTCGTGTAAATTATGAAAGAAATTTACCCACTCTCTCTTCGAATGAAGACCGGAAGCCTGTTTAGATGACAAACCGCATCACATACGGGTTCTGCGATTACGCCTTTTTGTGGCAGGGCTCTTATTTCCAGTACAAGGAACAAGAAAACGTGCACACCAGGATTAGCTTTGTATATAGAATCGCAGCAGAAGCAGCTGCTAATGCGGAGAAATTGACGAATATTTACGCCACGTTTAATGTTTTCGTCTGAGTTCCAACTCAGACATAGGCGTGTTATGTCGTCCACTGCAGAAGCTTACTGCCTCTGTAGCGCTACGGTTAGCTGTAGCGTTCACAGTACTATACGAACTTACAGAAGCAGCAAAAATGCAGAAACTTCACAATAAACACAGAAAGAACTGCTACTTCAAACGCAGGCTAATAAACGCCATTGCCAAAAGCAGGTCCACATGTTAAAACGATACATTTACAACGGAATAAGTGTACCCTTTAAGTTGCTTTCTAGGTAGGACATTACCCTCTTCTTCCACCTATGTAAATTTCCACAATTAACATACACAGGGTATTTCAAGAGGAACAGTAAACAGTAGTAACTGGATGGCCTGTTTCCCGGTCATGATTCACAACAGCTGATTCGTCGTAGTTAACTTAGTCTGAAAGCATCTTTAACTCCCTTGTGTCTGATCGTAATCGAAAATGTCCGTCCCATATGTTCAATATACTTTGTACCACAGGCACACAGAGTATTTTACAAAATCCCACCTTCCGAACCTCTCTATCTTATTACTGGCGCAACAAATAGATAGTACTTAAAAAGGAACGATAAATGTTTTAAGAGGTAGTAGTATAGTACGAATAAAACATTCCATGTAACTTGTGTCCAGTTTGTATTAGTTTTAAAGGTACAGCTTGTAACAAAGCAAATGCATTCCTTCTTCCTGTTATACATTCCTACCCCCCCTCAAAAAATAGTCTTTTTTTGTTGCAAATATCACCATTAATGTTATTTATACGGCATGCGCTCAGTACTAAAAAAATTTTATGTTAACTTAGCGCTTAACCAACATAATGTTACTATCGATTACATTCATTTGGTTGATTAGAATCAATTGGTGTGACTTATCAACTAAACAGGTGCTAGCTACAAATACCAGAAAATAAAACTTAGTTATTATTGTTCTTATGTAAACATATGCCTGATTGCAAATTCCCTGAAAAAGTAGATAAAAAAGTCATGTGAAGGACTGTAGCATTTATAAAGCTAATGCTGAAAATATGTCAGCAACTTCTGTCCTCATTTAGTTTCGCAATAATAAGCTTCTTAACTAAAACATCGTTATTGGAATAGAATCCCGTATTTTGGAAAACTAGACGCTGTAATTCAATAGAAACTAATCTTGTATCTAAAATTCCTATTTAAACGAATATCCCTCCACTATTCAATTAATTCTGATTGTCAGTTTTTAATTGTTATTTGTAAAAACCCAGTGAACAAAAGATAACTCCATCGTGGTATGTATAGTGAGACAGAAAATCATTTTTAGATTGCGATGCAAAAAGAAGACAGCCAGATTTTCAACTAGAATGAATGTTCATTTAGGTAGTTCTCAAACCAACCAATGTTTGACGGACATTTATTTTACTTGGCAAACAGTGGTTTGAGAATGAGCATAGCTCAAAAAGTCGTTCACCCAGAATATCGGAGTGTATCAATGTCAATAAAAGTGCATTTTGTAGTAAATCGCTGTTTGTGATGTACTCGTAGTTAGCGTAGAATAACTATAATTAAAATGCGTCTTACATTACGTTTTCCTCTTCAAAAGGTGTATGTTGCCTCGATTTATCACAGATTAATGATATTTTCGATTTTGTTAATCACTACAATCTCAAAAAAAGAAAAGCTCAGGAAATTAGAAACTTTTACAATGGCTTTTCTGTTGCCTTAATGTAAATCTCGCTTCAAGTACTAATTGCTTCCTGTCTTAAAGGGAATTAGTGATTCTTGTAAAGTTGCATGTTGAACAGCACCCTCAATTCACTTGCCGTTTCCTCTTCTTTAGATCGTAAAATAATCATTACATGAATTTTTCAAAGGTATTCTGTAATCGGCACCGATATGTCTAACAAACTCTTACAGGTGTTTCTTTCTGAAGCAGTTAAATACACACATGCGTTCGAGATGTGGTGGCCATAAAGTATAAGTTGATCAGGAGTGAGGATTTGTAACGAAAGTTTTGTTTGTTTAGGCTTTGGTGGGGAGGAGACTGAAACTGAAGCAAAAATAAAACATTGAAAGATTATGACATACAAGTAATCAAATGAATTAATAAATTTTATGAAATTTAATGTATTACATGAAATCACTTACTAGATACAATTGGAATTACGAAACTTTCAATGAACTTCCTCTTTGAAGAGTATTTCGTTAGGGTATCGAAAAAGGAGTGTAAAAGAAGGGTTTGTTTTATTACAGATTGCAGTTTGAGGCCTGGTGAGACCAGTGCAGTTACTTAAGGTGGTTATTTTAATGCACAAAGTGTAGGACATTTCAGTTGGGGGTTTTCATATTCGCAAATTTATATTGCTGTCATTTACATGTTCCATTGTTCATGAATTGCGTGCAAACGTCTAATTTTTAGTCACATGCTATTGTAGTTAAACAAATTCTGCATATCCATATCATGTTGCATGGATTTTCTGCAAGTGTGGGCTAATTTAACTGATGCTATTACTTTCTCTGCACTCACATAGCATTTAATGTGTTTTCATAGATTTCTGGGGCATGGACATTCGTATAACAGAGCATAACTACATAAATAAAGGTTCCATTTTACTACTCATGATAGACCAGAACCACAGTACATACATTATATTTGGTGACCATGCCAGGATCGTCTCCAGTGAAAGTTCTGATTAACTGCTATTCCAAGTCACTTCATTTGATATTCATAAATCTGAGTCTACTATGATATGGTTCCTGTGATTTCGTCACTAGTTAGTATCATTTTAGTAAGTAAAGATTTCATGTTACCAGTAGTAATCAGTTTTGTATTGAATTTTCATGTTCTGTAGGTCACCTCTTATATTACTAACAAATCAGTTTCTATTGCTAATATTTACATTGTATTTTGGCAGACATATTGCTATTACATCTTCAATAGTACATTTTATTGACGAGTATGATATTGTGTGTGAAAAGCTTGCTAAATACTTCTCTTGCAGACCAGTGTTTAAAGATTCATATATATGTTTGTGAACCATTCTTGTTACATGAAATACAATGAGTAAATACTACATTACTTGTTTTATTTGGGATACATTTGTCCAGAAAATGCTGAGAAACTTATGTTTTGTCAGTGCTTTATAAATGTTAAAGTTAACTGTTATTAACATTGACTGAAAAGATAATAGTTGTTTTGCCTTCTTTTGTGGATATTTGGGAGTCATTAAAAGCATAGGACGATTTAAGGCCAATTTTTACAGTTTGGAGACTACAGTGCAATAACATCGCTTGTCTGTGTTTTATACATGGACGTACATTCTTTCGGGAAAATTTAATTTTATTCGAGAATCAATTCACACTTGAAGTTATACTTACAAGTGTTTTACTGTTTCGATTAATTGGTGCATTTACAGTGATTTTTAGCGTTGAAGTTCACGTACATTACACAATATGTACTTTTCTTTAACTACATCAGTGTGATCTGCGTCAGTGGAAGTAATTTTTGCTACTATTTGGTAAATTTTGAGGAAATGATTTAGCATATAAGGTATATGGGGTGACTGTTGTGAAACCATTACCTTATCTTTAGTTTTGAATATATATTCTTTCTTGTTATTCTGCTGAAGTGCACACCGTTTTTGATTAACATTCTTCGCCTTTTTGTGGATTTGTAGTTGAGTGATATTTGTTTTTTGCAATACGGTGGGGACAATTTACGTATTATTTGTTCTACAGAAGTACGGTGACATATTTTGGGTCATATTATTGAGTAACACTGTTGGCGGAAGATGCGCAAGATTTGTGGTCAGTGCTGTGATTGAGACTAGGATTGTTGAAGTTTTCTCAAATTCTTAACACAATAGAAAGTTTTTCTTTTCTTTTGAGAAACGATATACTTGTGGCCTCCTTTATGAAAGGAGGAAAGTGTCAGATTATTACACAGGGCAGACATTATTTTCAAATAACTTATGGGAATGCAGTTGGGTGACGTCTACCACTTCTGATACTTCAACAGGTGGACACCCTGTCACTTCCATGGCAAAAGTGTAGCATTTAAGCGTTTCCAACGGAATTTTCAGACAAGTGGACGACTCTTTTGTTGGCTGGCCCAGAGCAGTGAGAATTCGAGGAACTTTTTAGAACACTTGAATTCAGTCCACCCGGTTATTCATTTAACGATGGAGGTGGTAAAGGATGACTGCCTTCCCTTCCTTGATCGGTTGTTCAACATGCCGTTTATAGGAAGCCTACTCACGCTGACTTGTGTCTACAGGCTGATAGCGTCACCACCGAGCTCATAGTGAAGGGACACTTCGTACCTTATTTCACAGAGCGCACGTCATCTCAGACCCTGATAGGAGGGTTTCCAACTCAATTGGTCGTATTTTGCGGAAATATGATGTGAAATATGTTTTTGACCACCATTTAAGATTAGGATCCTTTTAAGTTCTGTAAAGGACGATCTTGGTTTGCTTAAGAAGGACATCTATCGTATTGATTTCAGTTGTGGCTTGTCGTATTATATTGGCCAGTTTGCTGTAAGCGTCACACACGCTTCCAAGAGCTGAACAAATTTGCTATTGCAAAACATTAGCTTGGCACCAGTCGTCGTATAGAATATAACAACACGGAGATTCTTGCATCCACATCCAGCCGTTAGTATTGTGTTATTAAGAAAGCAGTTGAAATTAAATTAGCAGTTAACCTTATAAATAGAGCTGGAGGTTTTTGCCTAAATTCTGCGTTGAATACTGCTCTTACCTTTGTCAAAAAAGCTACCTCAGTAGCAGGTTATTAATTTTCACTATCGATAACTTCCGACCTTGGTTATCTTAGACTAAGTTGTGACGCTAGTGTTCACATTGCGTGTGCGTGTTTGTGCGTTTGTGTTGTGTGAGTGTGTGAGTGTTTCCAGGATAACTCTGCAAATCGAGGTTTTCAAGTCTGCACAACGCTTACTTGCTACATATTTGATTCGAAATGACAATGTGTACCACTCCAACAACGTCATTGGGCTCCATCTCCGTCAGTTATTTGAACATTGTATACCCTGTGAGAAACTCAGGCAGCTCAACATTATTGTCGTTGAACTTTTTGTGTTAATGTGGAGAAGACTTTTCTTCCGCCTTTTTGAAGTCTGTTGCAGTAGTCAGCTAGTGACGTGTACCTCCCTGTTTTAACTGTAGTATTTAATTGTCTGGGACTTGCATTTCAAGGTGTTAATGCTTATTCATTGCAGTTGTATTTTCTTTTGTGGTTTTACTATCTGCTTCATACATATCTGTTATTCAGATCCAATTAGAGGGAGGAATATTTGGAACTTATATAATATTCTACAAGGGTTTACTTCATTATAGTGTGAAAAGTGGAGTGATTCTGCTTAATAATTCAGCTCTTGAAATTTAGAGGATTCTTCAAACCATTCCCTCTTACCCTATGTGTTCGGAAAAGCCGAGACTGTGAGGAAGGCTGAGCATGGTGCCGTTTTTGTATGGTTGGAGCATGCCGATTGCAGTGGATTAATCAACATATACCTGTTTTCATTATTTAGTTCATTGCCATTAATGTGAATCTGCACTTTGAAAGTTTTGTGTTCACAGTTAGCTTGAGGTGGTACTGAGCATTGTACGCTGTGAATTGAGACCACTTATGCTTCTGTCTTTCTTTTGAATATTTAATATCTGTCGAGTGATTATTTAAGTATTAGCACTTATTTACAGTGGAGTGAATATGTCATGATTCATTTGCTTCTATTTCTGATTCTCGAGATTCTGTGGAGTATTGAGAGAGATGTTTGGCATTGTTACCTTGAGTACTGTTAGTGAGGTGCTTAATAGATTTTCTCGAGAGTTATTGGAGGAATACTGCTGTCAGTTTAGTAATCTTGTGTGTTTCTCTCAGGCAGTTGTATCTTCGTTCTAGCTTTTGCTGTTCGTCTTATGAAAGAGACGCCTACACTAAGTCAAAGAGACAGAAATGAGGAACCTAGTTTAGAAAGTCAGTGCGGTTTGGGCGTTGTTCTGTCTATTACCAATTCTCAAAGTGAAGTACGTGTACCTTTTTGTGATTCAGTTAATATTTCAGTAGGGCTGGTAGGGAATGTTGAGGATAGAAGTGTTGATATTTTAATAAACAAACTAGCAAAAGAAGTTAATGGTGGGTCTGTGACTTACGTCGAAGATGAGCCTGGAGCAGTCAGTCGACTTGATTCTTCTAATCGTTGTGAAGTTATGGCAGACGACACTACAGCTCTTGTTGTCTATCATGTTCAAGATGGTATTACAGAGGCTCAGAGATCGATGACTTAGCGCAAGCTGGAAGCTGATTTCAGAAAAGTGTCATACATGTTGAGTCTAATGCTTTATGCCCTCACTTTCGTTTTCTCTCATGTATTTCAGGTTTCTGAATGAACTACTGGAAGATATGTATCGGAAACTTACATTTCTGTGATTGCTCGAAATTAAATTCATGTTCACCTCTATTGTATAGCCCACGTTGTTTATATTTACTTTTTCATTATTTTGAGCTTATAACTGCAGTTTAATGGTTATTTATTAATGCTCCTTCCGTCATTCATTTAATTTTCTTGAGTACTTTGAAGTACTTTTTATGCAACACCATCTTGTTCTCACTAAATGCTGATACTCGCCTTTGTCAGTTCAGTGACAGTCAGAAATAAGTATTAATCTTTCTGCATGTGTAATTTTCAGGTCATGAATGATGACTTTCGTCAGTAACAGCAGGACAGAGATTTGATGTGATTTTTTGTAATATGTATTATTGATAGTTTTATGTAACAAATTGTGCTTTACATGGTAGTGAGGTCTTCACCTTTTGCAGTAGTACATGCAGATTTTGTCCTTGAACCATAACAATATTCAATGACTGGTGAGGTATTTTTGGTGTTAGACAATTTTCAGGTTGAATTATTGTGATTAAGTTCAACCGAAATCATCATATAGCGTTGTGTTTAGCTACAAATTAACCACATTTACTCTCTACAATCATGAGAGGATTTTATAAGAGACTACACACCGTTTGATGTTAAGTTGCTAACCTAAGAATATCTATTTCGCACTGCGTGGATTTTCTGTAACCGCACGCTACTGTGCCCAATTTCTTTTGCTTTTTAGGCGGTGAAATAGCGTTTACAAATTGACTGTTGGATCATGAAAATTCCTATATTAGAGCATAGTATTATAAATCACGCCTTTGTATAGCTACTCATTATAGTCGACCGGTTTGAAACACAGTACACGTCACAACTTTTAGCTGAACAAATTCAGAAATGAGAAGAGAATCAGCAGGGTTATTTTAAAGTTATCTGTTTACTGAACTGTAAAACATTGTACCGCCACAATGTAGCCCCACCGTGAATGCTGTTCTCGAAAACGGGATGCATTAGCTGATGTTTGTTTGTAAGCAGTTGCAAATCGCACTGACTATCGTCAAATAATTGTAAGAGGTTGAAAGGGTGTTTTGGAAGAACTCCCGAGGGTCGTGTACCAAAGATACCAAAGGTGCCTGCAAACGCTATCCCCCCCTGTGGCTCCAGCCTGTTCCTCCACTTGACTGTCAGTGGCGTACCTCTGGTAGGACTAGGCAATGTATACAGGTGAGACAGTGATCACGAGAACTCAGGACATTGTACCCATCTCCCAACCAACGAGTTCATGGTGCCGAACTGAACAAGTAAGACTCACCACATCTATCGCGAAACCTGCCATGTCTGCATCAAGAGAGGGTAAACACAAAATGTTAGAGATCTATTAATTGCCGACAGTTCAAACGCATAGCGAAAAATGGTGTCACACAGTGAAATGGTAGCAAAGGTTGTGCAGAAATACTGGTTCCACTCAGTGTTTATTCCTGGGGGCCTCTTTCAACGTGCTGGGGGGCTATTCCGGCAAACAGTGAGGACACAGGGTGCAACCAAACTGATTGTGGTGACAGTTGGAATAAAAGATGTCGTCTGTGCTCCAAGGACGTACTTGCATCATACCAGCGATTGTCTGAGAATATTGAGAAAACTGGCCTGACTCACAGTGTTTGAACGAAGCTCGCAATTTGCCGCACTCTTCCCAGAACGGATCATGGTCTCCTGTTTCTGACTGAGTAAAAGGGTTGAACCGGAGACTTTGAAAGTTGTGTGACAACCTAGGACTCTGCTTCCCGAACTTGCGCCTTAGTGTCGAGAGTGATATGGTCCCCCTAACTTCGCCACGTGTGCATTGCACATGAGAGGCTGCTGTCTAGGAAGCTATCTGAGTGTGGAGTGTGTATAAAGGATTTTTAGATTAGGTTACTCTGCATCCATTACAGATAACAATAGCTGTAGGAGACCTGCAAGTGCCAGAAGAAGAGACAACGAAATGTCACGTACAATGGACAGTATGAAAATCATAACAATTAACTGCTGAAGCATTCGCAACAAAGTGGCAGAGTTTGAAGCGTTCTTAAAAGTCTGTGGGACTCACACAACCCTAACTACAGAAATCTGGTTAAAACTCTACGTTGATAGCAGTTAGATTTTTGGGGAGAAGATACGCTGATGCCAAATGGTGGTGGTGTAGTTGTTGCAGAAGACAAGAAAAATCCACGGTACAGAAACTGAAATTGCATGCGAGATTTCTGGGCAAGACTCAGTGTCAAGGATGGGCATAAAACTAAAGTCGTATCATTCTATCGACCACCGGACTCGCCACGAGATGTAGCCAAAAGCTTCATAGAAAAGCTAAGTTCATTAGGATGCAAGTTTCTCAGTCATACTGTCATCATTGGTGGAGACTTAAGTCATTCATCAGTCGACTGGGAAAATTTCCATTTTGTAAGTGGTGTGCATGACAAGACATCCTGCGAAATATTACTGCGTTCGCTGAGAACTAAAACAAAATTTTATGGAGCGTACTCGGGACAGAAATATAGTGGAATTAATAGCAGCAAACATACCCTCTTTGAGGACATTCATATAGAAGCTGGTATTAGTAACTCTGAGCCACTTGTAGCAACATTGATGACCAAAGTACATAGGGAAACTAAAACAAGCAGAGGGTTCCATATATTCAGAAAACTAGATAGAAGAACAGTAGTGGCATATCTTAACAGGGAACTTGAAACATTTAGCTCTAAATAACAACATGTAAAAGAACTGTTTCTCAGTTTTAGAAGAAAAGTTGACCACGCGCGTTAAATATGTGCCTAGTCGCACAGTTCATGGTGGCAGGGGCTCTCAGTGGGATACAGTCACTGTAAAGAAACTTCTAAAGGCACAGAGACAATAGCGTAAAACGCGTAAAATAAAACAAAGAGCTATAGATAGGAAGATGCTGAACGAAACGCGATTGGCGTTCAATGCGTGAAGCCGTCAAACACTTCCTTAGATAAATATTATCAAAAGCTCTCTCACAAAAAGGATAGAAATTCTGGTCAAACGTGAACGCTGTTAGTGATACCAGAGTTAGCGTCCAGACACTCGTGGACGATATAGGGCCATTATTCGATCATAATACAGTGACTCCATACCAGTCAGCATGGATTCCGAAAACATCGATCACGTGAAACGCAACAAGCACTTTTGCCACATGATATCATGAAAGCTATGAATCAAGGCAGTCAGTTAGATGCGGTATTTCTGGATATCCGAAAAACATTATACTTACTATAATACCTACGCTTATTATCAAATGTACGATTGTATGGGGTATCAAGCGAAACCTGTGACTGTATTCAGAATTTCTTAGTAGGGAGGAGACAGCATTTTGTCACGGATGGAGAGTCTTCGACAGATGTAGAAACAATTTCGGTTGTGACCCAGAAATGTATATTGTGAACTTTGCTGTTAATGATGCGTATTAATGAACTTGCAGAGAATGTTAATAGTGACATCAGACTTTTCGCACATGCTACATTTTTCTGTAGTAATCTACTGTCCATATAAAGCAGCACAAATAAACAGTCGGAAGATCTCAAAGTGATGCAAAAGTTGGTAATTTTCTTGAAATGTTCATAAATGTAAAATTGTGCACTTCATATAACAAAAACCATAGTTTCCTATGATTACAGCATCCACTGGTTACTTTTGAAATTGATCATCTCATACTAACACCTGAGTGCAACAATTTGTAGGAACACGAACTGGAACATTCACACGGGTTCAATCGTAGATAAAGCAGGTGGCAGCCTTCGGTTCACTAGTAGAGTATTAGGGAAATGCAGTCAGGCTACAGCGGAGACTGCTTAGAAATAACTCTTGCTACACATTATTCAAGTGTGTGGGACTCATACCAAACAGTACCAACAGTGGATATCGATTTTACACAGACGAGGGCAGCACAAATGGTCATAGGTTTGTTTGACCAACGGGAGAGTGTCAGGGAAGTGCTCATAAAACAGAACTGGCAGGCCCTTGAAGGCAGACTGCAAACTTTTGCGAGCAAGCCTATTTACAACAATTCCAAAAATCAGCTTTAAAGGATGAATAGAAATTTTCTACAAGCCCCTGCATATCGCTTTCGTAGGTATCGTGAGGACAAGACAGAGGCATTTAAACAGTTATTCATTCCACTCCCCATATGTGAACGGAACGGGAAGAAGATACAATGGGAGGTGTCCTATGCCATGCGCTTCAGTGGTGTGCAGGGTATGAGCGTAGATTTAGATGTACGTAGCTTAGTGAAGTGTCTGTCTCTTCTAGCAATTTAAAACTATTATATTTAGATGGCTGATTTAAGTTTGGTACACTAGTGATAAATATTTTTAATTATTTCAAATAAAAGGATTCGTTATATGCCATCCATTCGTTCCTTCAGTTGACGATATCCTTCTAACCTTTGTATTCACATTACGTCTTCTTAAAGAGACGAGCTGCATTATCTATCACCAGTTTTTGATAGGGAAGTGCCACAACTGTCCGCGGCATTACCACCATGAGAAGAGGTTGTTATTCAAATAATTATGCTGTGATAACCGAAATGTTGCGACGACAGGCAGTGTTCACATATCCCATTCCTACATTCCCCCCTTCCTTCGATATCTACCCCTCCACGCATTTCCCCCTTCATTTTGACAGACTTGACACTTCTTTTGACCAAACCATGCATTTTCTCCACTTTATTTACGCAAATAAACGAACTGTGATATGTTACCTGGAAGTAACATTAATGAATTTTTTGGTGAAAGATATGTTCCTTTCAATTTCATTTATTTACAGTTATTGATAATTATTACTGACAGCTAAGGTGAGCCGGCCAGAGTGACCGAGCGGTTCTAGGCGCTTCAGTCTGGAACCGCGCGACCGCTACGATCGCAGGTTCGAATCCTGCCTCGGGCATGGATGTGTGTGATGTCCTTAGGTTAGTTAGGTTTAAGTAGTTCTAAGTTCTAGGGGACTGATGACCTCAGATGTTAAGTCCCATAGTGCTCAGAGCCATTTGAACCATTTTTGCACAGCTAAGGTGAAGTAGTGCAATCATATTTCTCCGAGCAAGCGTTTTATCCAGGGGAAGAGCTCCATTTTTATGAACACGTGAAATGTTTCCTGTTATTTTTTGTATGCAGCAGAAACACTGTTGAGCTTAAAAGGTCTCCATACCGCAATGCAAAGGTACGCTAATAGGATCCGTGATTCGTAACACGACTAGATCATATCATAATTGTGTGTTAGATTAAAAAATTCCATGAACGAAAAATTGTTGTGAAACTCACAAAAACGAAGATACTTTCAACTGGATCAGACAGTTGTTCAGGTCGCCCATTTAGATACACGTAAATTAACAGAAAGACCTGTCTGACGAACCTGGAAATAAATTTTTGCATGGGACTGCATGAATGTCAGCATTTTTTTTATCCCTAAAGTGATACTCATGCATGGAAATGCAAAATCTGCGAAATAATACACCATAAATAAGCGGAATAAGCAACATTCAAATACGGTGCAGTCTTTGTCAGTTAAATTTAGCCTTGGAAATAACTCTCGTCGAATCACAGTGCTGCTACTGAAAAATAATGATCATTTGTACTGAAACTAGCAAGTCTCTGATCGAAATAATTATCTTTCGAATTGGCCCCAATGTAAGCCACACAATTTCCCTCAAGGTTTTACAGCGAAGACGTACGGTGCGACCCTAAAACTTCCGGTATATTTTCACATTTCAGAAACTTCAGCTGTAGACCTCTCCTTAGTTCAAAAAGGAGGAGACATGACAATAGTGTTTGGAAATTAATCGTTGTGTAAGAGGTAACAATGTAACATTCTTCGGTTGTTGCTGTTTCATTGTGACTGTGTGGTGCGAACGAAAGAATGACAGTCATTTTATAGGTGACAGTAACTTTCGTCTCTTTATCGACATTCGTTTCCTTTAGTATGGGTAAGGACGCTGATAACCTCGCCATTGAGCGGCCATAAGCTCTAAACACACACACACACACACACACACACACACACACGCACGCACCCATGCTCGCGCGCGCCTTTTCATTTACGTAACGACAGTTATCGAGCTCACAGTTCCGTTATTTAACACAACATAACATGCACGGATTTTCTCTGTATCAGGAGTACAGTTCAGCCTTCACCAATGAGTGAAAACCTCGGTCGGCACAAATTTTCACCGTCGTCTCTCACTTATCCGGGTTCTGATTGTTCGTATTCCCAACTGCGAATACATTTTATTTATTTCAAAACGACTTCAGTCACCGCAGTGGCTGTTCCTTCGGACATGCATGAATGCCAAAGACTATTAAATGGGATCCCCATCTCTTGACAACTTATTCAGTTAGAGGTGTTGAAAACTGCGAAGACGTTAACCATGGCACAGGCACTGTTCCGTAGGAGTACTGGTTCGTGTCACAGATTTAGGTGTAAAAGTGGCCTCTCTAGCAGATGAGGTTCTTCACCAGCACAGAGAACGCCCTATTATTCTACCGACAAATCCATAAATGTCTATAGGCACATAATCCCAGTATAGCAGATCAGTAGCTTAAGGAGCTGTCATTTGGGACACCCCGAGCAATGCGAAGTGGACTATACAGACAGAAAAAATATCTTGATATTGGTGAAAAGCCGTTTAAAAACCGTACTCGAAAATATTCCCGTTAGCTTTTAGAAGTTGGACATGCACGCCAACTTACAAGATTAAAAACCCATCAGTCAGCCTTGTGTATGGATGGATTATCTCTCTGCGGTTCTCAGTGTTACCGCATTCTATCATCCAGAGCTTGAGAAAACGCTACATGTCCGGTTATTTGGATGGTAGCAAGGACGAAGTACTTTGGAAGGACTGTGACGAAAATATTTATACTAATTAAGCGAATATCAGTAGTAAAGTGAACAATGACATGAGTGAAGACTGGAAAGGTTGCTATTTCTGTGTAGTTTATATATACTGCAACATTAAAAACGGTATTCACATTGTGATAACTTTTTGTAATTTCGTAACGTCAGATAACTTTTTCACTGAGTTTCTTCCTTTCTCCTTCCCCTTTTTTAAAATTAAAATTATTTTTGCAGTTTATATTAGAGTGCTGCTTATATTCTGGCCAATTCTGTAACGTCGTATTAATTTTAACTCATTATCTGCAACCGATATTGAAGTTCAAACAAATATTAAACCTTAACTTTTCTGTCAGTTTTGTTGCTAATGGTGGGGATCAGGAAACAAAACGGTAAGAGCGGTATCACTGTATAGTTCCAGGATTGCAAAGAACTAGTCAATAATATGAGCAGTGTGTCTTAACTTACGCGTTAAGACAATTGAGCATTTTTCTACTTTTTCTCGTTTTTAGACTTGATTTGCTGCAAATTGTTACAAAGACAATTCGATCGCATTATGATTGTTGCATTTCCATCCAAACAACATTCTTTACCACAATTTGTATTACAACTTTGGGACTATGTAGACGGATGCTGCAAAGGTGGATGTGGGTCTCATTTCCATGGCAATGCGTAAGGTAAAATTTAGTAGAATTGAGTATATATATTATCAACATTAGTTGATAGGACAACCAGTTGCAGTGGAATTAACTGAATTATCCTACTGTAAATACTTACGTGGAGTATACGCGGAAGTTTTTTCCTATCAACGTTATGGTCCTGGGAAGAGCCGCTCACAGGGAAAGTAACTAATTATGTCAAATATCAGACGCGATTTCGGAGGAGAGAGAGAAAAACGATTGAAGACAGGGAGGTAGGCGAGTGGTTAACAAAAAGAGCAACCATGTAGGTGACTTCTGTGTTTTCAAGGAACGTATACTAGTTAAAGCGGGAATTGCGTTATCTGTAGTGGAACAGAGCAGAGAGCAAAATACGATCACCTTAAAACTGTGTGTTCGACAGTCATACATAGACGACGAGATGAGATCTGGCTACAAGTACCAAGCATTGCAAGTATCATTTATTGTAAACCTATCATGAGAACATGGTTTTTCAGTAGACAATTGTGTTTAGTGAAACAATTGCCCAGATAAGAGCTATTGAAGTTTAGTGTTCGGGCGCGCACCAGAAATATCACTGCGTGAGTTTTCTACTGTATAAAGGAAAATTCTTGCTTACATACCGAACTGTGTTTCAGACAGAATGCTTTTTTCGTTTTCTAAATAGCGAAATTTATTATATGTAGAACGTTTGTCAACATCAAATATATTTAATAAGAACTCATATTTTTGCAGTATTATCGTTCTCAGTTATACACTCCTGGAAATGGAAAAAGGAACACATTGACACCGGTGTGTCAGACCCACCATACTTGCTCCGGACACTGCGAGAGGGCTGTACAAGCATTGATCACACGCACGGCACAGCGGACACACCAGGAACCGCGATGTTGGCCGTCGAATGGCGCTAGCTGCGCAGCATTTGTGCACCGCCGCCGTCAATGTCAGCCAGCTTGCCGTGGCATACGGAGCTCCATCGCAGTCTATAACACTGGTAGCATGCCGCGACAGCGTGGACGTGAACCGTATGTGCAGTTGACGGACTTTGAGCGAGGGCGTATAGTGGGCATGCGGGAGGCCGGGTGGCCGTACCGCCGAATTGCTCAACACGTGGGGCGTGAGGTCTCCATAGTACATCGATGTTGTCGCCAGTGGTCGGCGGAAGGTGCACGTGCCCGTCGACCTGGCACCGGACCGCAGCGACGCACGGATGCACGCCAAGACCGTAGGATCCTACGCAGTGCCGTAGGGGACCGCACCGCCACTTCCCAGCAAATTAGGGACGCTGTTGCTCCTGGGGTATCGGCGAGGACCATTCGCAACCGTCTCCATGAAGCTGGGCTACGGTCTCGCACACCGTTAGGCCGTCTTCCGCTCACGCCCCAACATCGTGCAGCCCGCCTCCAGTGGTGTCGCGACAGGCGTGAATGGAGGGACGAATGGAGACGTGTCGTCTTCAGCGATGAGAGTCGCTTCTGCCTTGGTGCCAATGATGGTCGTATGCGTGTTTGGCGCCGTGCAGGTGAGCGCCACAATCAGGACTGCATACGACCGAGGCACACAGGGCCAACACCCGGCATCATGGTGTGGGGAGCGATCTCCTACACTGGCCGTACACCACTGGTGATCGTCGAGGGGACACTGAATTGTGCACGGTACATCCAAACCGTCATCGAACCCATCGTTCTACCATTCCTAGACCGGCAAGGGAACTTGCTGTTCCAACAGGACAATGCACGTCCGCATGTATCCCGTGCCACCCAACGTGCTCTAGAAGGTGTAAGTCAACTACCCTGGCCAGCAAGATCTCCGGATCTCTCCCCCATTGAGCATGTTTGGGACTGGATGAAGCGTCGTCTCACGCGGTCTGCACGTCCAGCACGAACGCTGGTCCAACTGAGGCGCCAGGTGGAAATGGCATGGCAAGCCGTTCCACAGGACTACATCCAGCATCTCTACGATCGTCTCCATGGGAGAATAGCAGCCTGCATTGCTGCGAAAGGTGGATATACACTGTACTAGTGCTGACATTGTGCATGCTCTGTTGCCTGTGTCTATGTGCCTGTGGTTCTGTCAGTGTGATCATGTGATGTATCTGACCCCAGGAATGTGTCAATAAAGTTTCCCCTTCCTGGGACAATGAATTCACGGTGTTCTTATTTCAATTTCCAGGAGTGTATTTTTGGACAAGGCATCGACAGCCAGAGGTAATTTTACACAGTGATAAAAGAGTTTATCAGGGAAGGTAAGGTAGTTTTGTCACATTGTAAAAAAAATCTATCGTATAAGCCGCACAATAAAATATCAACAAATGTGACGTCGCGATCTGCCGGATATCAGTGGATAAAAAAAGGGGTTCAAATGGCTCTGAGCACTATGGGACTCAACATCTTAGGTCATAAGTCCTCTAGAACTTAGAACTACTTAAACCTAACTAACCTAAGCACATCACACACACCCATGCCCGAGGCAGGATTCGAACCTGCGACCGTAGCAGTCCCGCGGTTCCAGACTGCAGCGCCAGAACCGCACGGCCACCGCGGCCGGCTATCAGTGAATATCAGTCTCAGGTAGCACCTGATGAAGATAACGAGTCACGTTGTCGAAATATCATGCAAGAACGACACTGACATTTGGCAAAATACCCGACATCTGAAGATGTCAGCCCATCACCGGGAAAGTCTGAAGAATTACACAAACAGATGTGTACAAGTGCGACATCGCGTTGCCATTAACGATGCAAAGGCTTGGTAATGGTTTGGAAAAACATGAGCGTAAATAACAGGGAGTATTTGCTGTTAGTAAGCACGTGCTTTATTTAGTAACTCTGATAAGTAATGTAATTTAGCTGACGAAGGTTTTCTGAATCACAGCTCATGATGTGAATACGGATTCTTCACTTTTCCTGAAGTCAGTCGACTTTCACAGCTATAAATAAACGCCTCCCTCCTTTTGCATCAAATATTCCCGATAGTTAACCTCGTTTTATTAATCAAGGGAATATTTTTTTAGCTTCTCATCTTCTGTGGCTCAATAATGTATAAACATATACCTCTCGCTCTTATGCTGCTTTGATCTTAATCACAGATCTGATTATCGCGATAGCCGGATCTACCTAATAGTTATTACATCTGTCCAGGAAATATGTAACACCGCGGCCATACAATCAATTTTCTGGGGTGTTACTGAAAAGAACCTAGTACTACGACAGCCTGACTTGCTCTATGAGAAGGGAAGAAAGACGCAAAGAAATAAATAGTCTGCTTCCGGGTGTTCTGACGAGCTGCTTCCATAACACTGGGAAGCTCACTATTAAAAACCTGAGGGATCCCGTAGCGACATGTTGTTAAATGAGCAACATTCTTTAACAAGAGTTTTTTTTAATCTGTTAACCTAATTCTGAGAAATAAGTTCAATTTCTTCAGCTGCACTTAACTGTTCAGCTGCAAACATTATGGCAGTAAACTACAAACAACATACAGAGCGAAAAAGTATTTAAACCGACAAACTCTGGGAGGTTGTAGGGGACATCAAAACAAATATTTTTTCCCTAATGTCATTTTTTCCTACGAGGATTCTTTAAACCGGTGGAGGCCGTATTTTTCTTTTTGGTCATCAGTCTACTGACTGGTTTGATGCGGCCCGCCACGAATTCCTTTCCTGTGCTAACCTCTTCATCTCAGAGTAGCACTTGCAACCTACGTCCTCAATTATTTGCTTGACATATTCCAATCTCTGTCTTTCTCTACAGTTTTTGCCCTCTACAGCTCCCTCTAGTACCATGGAAGTCATTCCCTCATGTCTTAGCAGATGTCCTATCATCCTGTCCCTTCTCCTTATCAGTGTTTCCCACATATTCCTTTCCTCTCCGATTCTCCGTAGAACCTCCTCATTCGTTACCTTATCAGTCCACCTAATTTTCAACATTCGTCTATAGCACCACATCTCAAATGCTTCGATTCTCTTCTGTTCCGGTTTTCCCACAGTCCATGTTTCACTACCATACAATGCTGTACTCCAGACGTACATCCTCAGAAATTTCTTCCTCAAATTAAGGCCGGTATTTGATATTAGTAGACTTTTCTTGGCCAGAAATGCCTTTTTTGCCATAGCGAGTCTGCTTTTGATGTCCTCCTTGCTCCGTCCGTCATTGGTTATTTTACTGCCTAGGTAGCAGAATTCCTTAACTTCATTCACTTCGTGACCATCAATCCTGATGTTAAGTTTCTCGCTGTTCTCATTTCTACTACTTCTCATTACCTTCGTCTTTCTCCGATTTACTCTCAAACCATACTGTGTACTCATTAGACTGTTCATTCAGTTCAGCAGATCATTTAATTCTTCTTCACTTTCACTCAGGATAGCAATGTCATCAGCTAATCGTATCATTGGTATCCTTTCACCTTGTATTTTAATTCCACTCCTGAACCTTTCTTTTATTTCCATCATTGCTTCCTCGATGTACAGATTGAAGAGTAGAGGCGAAAGGCTACAGCCTTGTCTTACACCCTTCTTAATACGAGCATTTCGTTCTTGATCTTCCACTCTTATTATTCCCTCTTGGTTGTTGTACATATTGTATATGACCCGTCTCTCCCTATAGCTTACCCCTACTTTTTTCAGAATCTCGAACAGCTTGCACCATTTTATATTGTCGAACGCTTTTTCCAGGTCGACAAATCCTATGAAAGTGTCTTTATTTTTCTTTAGCCTTGCTTCCATTATTAGCCGTAACGTCAGAATTGCCTCTCTCGTCCCTTTACTTTTCCTAAAGCCAAACTGATCGTCACCTAGCGCATTCCCAATTTTCTTTTCCATTCTTCTGTATATTATTCTTGTAAGCAGCATCGATGCATGAGCTGTTAAGCTGATTGTGCGATAATTCTCGCACTTGTCAGCTCTTGCCGTCTTCGGAATTGTGTGGATGATGCTTTTCCGAAAGTCACACCAACGTGAATAGTCGTTTTGTTGCCACTTCCCCCAATGATTTTAGAAATTCTGATGGAATGTTATCTATCCCTTCTGCCTTATTTGACCGTAAGTCCTCCAAAGCTCTTTTAAATTCCGATTCTAATACTGGATCCCCTATCTCTTGTAAATCGACTCCTGTTTCTTCTTCTATCACATCAGACAAATCTTCACCCTCATAGACGCTTTCAATGTATTCTTTCCACCTATCTGCTCTCTCCTCTGCATTTAACAGTGGAATCCCCGTTGCACTCTTAATGTTACCACCGTTGCTTTTAATGTCACCAAAGGTTGTTTTGACTTTCCTGTATGCTGAGTCTGTCCTTCCGACAATCATACCTTTTTCGATGTCTTCACATTTTTCCTGCAGCCATTTCGTCTTAGCTTCCCTGCACTTCCTATTTATTTCATTCCTCAACGACTTGTATTTCTGTATTCTTGATTTTCCCGGAACATGTTTGTACTTTCTCCTTTCATCAATCAACTGAAGTATGTCTTCTGTTACCCATGGTTTCTTCGCAGCTACCTTCTCTGTACCTTACGCTCTTCAATTGTTAGAGGCTGTATTACGCTCTTCAGTTGTAGGCAATTGCTGTCCACCAGTGTAGTAGTGCATTGTCTCTGTTTACTAATGGAGCGATACACCTGGAGTGAGTAAACTGATATGATTGGTGCGCACTACGTAGCGCACCACAACGGACGAGCTGCACAGCGGGTTTATCAATAACAATATCCTAATCGCCGTATCCCGCATCATACGACCTTTGCTGCTGTGTACCAACGTCTGCGTGAGACCGGGTCATTTAGCAGATTACCTGGACAGGGACGCCGTCGCACGGTAAGAAAGCTGCAATTTGAGGAAGCTGTCTCGCAGCATGTGGAGCGGGATCCTTCAATCAGCACTCGTGAAATTGCACGTAACATACGGACGAATCAGATGAATGTAAGAACAGTCCTTCGAGAGCAATTGTTAAACCCATTTCACTTACAGCGTGTCCACAACCTGGAACCAGTTGATTATCCACCCAGAGCACAGTTTTCGCAGTGGTACCTGGTACAGTGTGAAATGCATCCTACATTTCCATCCTCTGCGTTGTTTACCGATGAAGCAACGTTCAGGCGTCATGGAGTCTTCAGCTTGCACAATTGGCATGTTTAAAGTGAGGATAACCCACATGCCACAGTTACTAGCACTCATCAAGTACTGTTCTTCGTTAATGTGTGGGTCGGTGTTGTTGGGGGCTGTTCAATTGGGCCGTATCTGCTACCTAGGCCAATAAATGGCAGGCACTATTACAATTTTCTCGCCAGAGCATTGTCAGAATTGCTGGAAGACATCCCGCTCCCTACAAGACAACGCATGTGGTTCCAACATGACGGTGCGCCGGCACATTTCAGTCGTCGTGTGCGTCGATTCCTGGACCGACGATTCCCAGAAACATGGATTGGCATAGGTGGTCCTGTACCATGACCTGCTCGATCCCCAGATATGTCTCCTTTGGACTTTTTTGTGTGGGGAGAGATGCGCAACCTTGTTTACGCAACTCCTGTTGCATCAGAAGAGGATCTGGTTGCCCGGATAGTAGCAGCAGCACGAACATTTCAGGATACACCTGGGGTTTTTGCCCGTGTCAGACAGAACATGATCCGACGGTGTAACCTTTGTTTACGTGTGAATGGAGGTAGTTTAGAAAATCTACTGTAATTGAAATTGGGTTGTGTTAATGTGTCGTCTTTTGGTCATAAAAATGAAAAAGTGTTTGCTGCTTTAATTAATTTGCCGCCAGAGAAATCTTCCTCTACCGGTTTAAATACTCCTCACAGGAAAAAATGACATTGGAGGAAAATATTTGTTTTTATGTTTCCTACAACCTCCCAGAATTTGTCGGTTTAAATACTTTTCACCCTGTATATCAGCCATCTCTTTATATTGGTTGTATAGACGAAAAGTTAAACACAGTAAGAAAGACTGCTGAATTCTTGTTGATAGAAGCTTACGCAGGATGAGAATTACAGAGACCGGGGCTGAAACTCGAGAGCACGATTAACTCAGACGCAAGAAATTAAATGACAGATCGAATCATCGGTTAGCGATCTAATCTGGATCAACTGTGGAATCAGGACTAGATAACACTCTCCGCATTATACAGTCTCTCCTGTAACAGGATATTTAAATGGCTGCACAGCAGAGCGTTATCGGAAACTGGTGTTAGGTGAATCCGAGAAACAGAGGACATTGTAGTAACAAGATATTAGACCAAAATTAGTGAGACGCTAGCACACGTGATGCAATCTCGTTGAGCGCGAGGAACTTGTAGTGTGTTACGGATAGAAAGGCTACACGTCGTATTAAACAAGATCATGACGCCTCTACATTATTATTGCTTTAACCTTAATTACAGATCTGATGGTGGCGGCAGCCTTAACGACCTCATAAATGAAGAAATATGGCGTTCTAGATGCCTTTAATCATAAAATATGTAGTGTCGTGGATGTACGATCAATTTTCTGGGGCAATCGCACCACGAAATAGCTAACATTTTTATTAATTTAGCATCTATGCACTGCAGGGGCAACCAGTGATGAATTTAGTTATTGATGACACCAATATCTAGCCAGCTTCTAGTCAGTGACTACATCTGGGTACATGTAGAACGTACACCTAGCGCTGTATAAACATCTCCGATACATTTTCTCGTGCATTAATAACTCACTTTCATACCGTGGCCGCACGGTAAGGATAAATTGATATTTTGTAGTATTCTAGCTTCGTTTATGAAAATTTCGGGTTTACAATGACACTTTTGGACGCACTAGTTCTAAGTAAACCAAATGATGCTCTAAGCCAATGCGTGTATTGCATGTCCGCCCATACTGACTTATACTAGGAGGTGTCAACTGTCATCATTCTACGTGAACTATGACCGTATCTAAAGCATTACTTCACAGGGGCGTGTAGCGTCTAACGCGATATGCTATAGAATTATGTGGCAAATGTGGAGGAAGTATTCAAGAAAAATCGATATTCATATTAGTATCTCTGCAAACCAAAACGCCAGAAAAGCTAAAGGGAGAGTAAAGAGACATAATAAGGCCATTCTGCAATACATGGCCTTCCTATTATTGGCAGAAACATCAGTGAATGCGATTTTCCAAGTAGGGGCCAACACGACAACTCTTCTGGGATACACGAAGGATGACATGTTTCTACGGAAGGCGGGAATATACGAAATTACTTGTCAGTCAGGTAAAAAAAAACACGAAAAACAACACCACTGTACAACGGTGAATCGAAAACCTACACCGAGCGAGGTGGCGGAGTGGTTAGCACACTGGACTCGCATTCGGGAGGACGACGGTTCAATCCCGTCTCCGGCCATCCTGATTTAGGTTTTCCGTGATTTCCCTAAATCGTTTCCGGCAAATGCCGGGATGGTTCCTTTGAAAGGGCGCGGCCGATTTCCTTCCCAATCCTTCCCTAACCCGAGCTTGCGCTCCGTCTCTAATGACCTCGTTGTCGACGGGACGTTAAACACTAACCACCACCACCGAAAACCTACAGCGCAGTCGCCTTTTGCAGCTTAACAGTTCTGCAGTGGCTGAACACTGCATCTCCTTTTGCTACTCCATGGGTAAGAAAAAGTCAAGGGATTAACCACAGTGTAGTCCTACTAACAACGAAGCTGTGGAAAGTCAACCGTGGGCAACCAGCATTAACGAAACGAGGGCTTATTTCCCCAAAACTCATAAAAACTCCTCATTTGACGTCTTATAATATTACGAGAGTGCAGCAGAATCCAATATATCTCCTCTGCTGATATTTCTTCTGAGAAACGTCCTGCCATATGAATGACTGTGCAGCTCTCGCGAAATTTTGTATAACAAAGCGAGAAATAGGGCTGCACCGTCAGATGGCACCACGGTTCTCAAATGAAATATCAAAGAAAGAGATTTATTGGATTTGGCTGCATTCCCGTAATATTACATAACAAACAACATGCGGCTCAAACATTAAGATGCACTCTTATTTCACATATCCACGTTAAGAGCAATTTTCGTTCCTTAATCTTGGCTTCCTGACATTCCGACAGCAGCCTTCAATTATAAAGATTAGCCACCTGATTGAAAACTACTATAGATTTGCACTTGCTCAGCGCTTGTTTCAACGCGATACTTGAAACGTTTCCAACTTTGAAACATAAGTTTTATTTATGATTAGCTGAGAAACCCGCTCGTGTATTTATTTATTCCAATCTTCTATCCTCTCTCTGTATCCATCTTCTTCTTCCACTCTCTCTGTACCCAACCCCCCTTCCCCTCTCTCCATCCATCCCTCTTGTCCCTGTGCATCACCTCACCTGTCCCTCTCTCTGTCCGTCTCCACTACCCCCACTCTCCGTCCAGCTCCTCCACCTCCTCCACCTCTCTCACTCTGTCCATCTCCTCTGCCCCTCTCTTCACCTCTTCTTCCTGTTAATCCGCTCTTCCCACCCTCTGTGCATTTGCCCCTTAGCCCCCTCTGTCTGTCTTCTCCTGACCCTCTACTTCCACATCCCCTCCCTTTGTCAATCTCCTCCTCCCCTTTTCTTGTTCATTTCCTTCCGTTTCCCTTCGGTGCCCATGTCCTCAGCTCTCTCTTGTCCATCTCGTCCTCTTATTGCCTCCTCTCAATGCGTCTGTTCAACTCCTCCTCCCTCCTTTCTCTGCCTGTTGCTTCCTCCACCTGTCGCTGTCTATATTCTCCTCTTTTCTTTCTCTGTCTATCTCCTCACCCTCTCTGTATCCATTTCCTTCTCCCATGTCTCCTGTCCTCTCTTTTCTGTCTCCACATTATCACACTCACCCCAACAGGAGGCTGGTGGTTCTTACTCCTATATTATTTCTTTCCAGATTTTGACTAGTACGAGGTGCATTCAAGTTCTAAGGCCTCCGATTTTTTTTCTAATTAACTACTCACCCAAAATCGATGAAACTGGCGTTACTTCTCGACGTAATCGCCCTGCAGACGTACACATTTTTCACAACGATGACGCCATGATTCCATGGCAGCGGCCAAGGCTTCTCTAGGAGTCTGTTTTGACCACTGGAAAATCGCTGAGGCAATAGCAGCACGGCTGGTGAATGTGCGGCCACGGAGAGTGTCTTTCATTGTTGGAAAAAGCCAAAAGTCACTAGGAGCCAGGTCAGGTGAGTAGGGAGCATGAGGAATCACTTCAAAGTTGTTATCACGAAGAAAGTGTTGCGTAACGTTAGCTCGATGTGCGGGTGCATTGTCTTGGTGAAACAGCACACGCGCAGCCCTTCCCGGACATTTTTGTTGCAGTGCAGGAAGGAATTTGTTCTTCAAAACATTTTCGTAGGATGCACCTGTTACCGTAGTGCAATGGGTAAGGATTACGCCCTCGCTGTCCCAGAACATGGACACCATCATTTTTTCAGCACTGGAGGTTACCCGAAATTTTTTTGGTGGCGGTGAATCTGTGTGCTTCGAGCTGACTGGCGCTTTGTTTCTGGATTGAAAAATGGCATCCACGTCTCATCCATTGTCACAACCGACGAAAAGAAAGTCCCATTCATGCTGTCGTTGCGCATCAACATTGCATGGCAACATGCCACACGGGCAGCCATGTGGTCGTCTGTCAGCATTCGTGGCACCCACCTGTATGACACTTTTCGCATTTTCAGGTCGACATGCAGGATTGTGTGCACAGAACCCACAAAAATGCCAACTCTGGAGGCGATCTGTTCAACAGTCATTCGGCGATCCCCCAAAACAATTCTCTCCACTTTCTCGATCATGTCGTCAGACCGGCTTGTGCGAGCCCGATGTTGTTTCGGTTTGTTGTCACATGATGTTCTGCCTTCATTGAACTGTCACACCCACGAACGCACTTTCGACACATCCAAACTCCATCACCACATGTCTCCTTCAACTGTCGATGAATTTCAATTGGTTTCACACCACGCAAATTCAGAAAACGAATGATTGCACGCTGTTCAAGTAAGGAAAATGTCGCCATTTTAAGTATTTAAAACAGTACTCATTCTCACCGCTGGCGGTAAAATTCCATCTGCCGTACAGTGCTGCCATCTCTGGGACGTATTGACAATGAATGCGGCCTCATTTTAAAACAATGTGCATGTTTCTATCTCTTTCCAGTCTGGAGAAAAAAATCGGAGGCCTTAGAACTTGAATGCACCTCGTGTATGTACCAAATTTGATTGAACTCGTTCAAAGGGATGTAGGATGAGCTTTTGACTGTGGCTTTGCTAGCATACGCACATGTCAAATGTACACTGACATAAAAATTCGCAGTACCAAAAAATAGTTACTGCAGAGTAATAAAATTTCTGAAACACATTTGTCGAGGCAGCATTTTTAAATGATCAACATTGCAGCATAACAGCTTAATGTAAGCGCGAGATACGCCATTGCTAATGTGAAATGCTGGTACATTAATAACCGGTGTAACCGCCAGGATGTTCAATACAAGCAAGCAAACGTGCATATACATTGTGTCAGTTTCTGGATGTTGCACTTGGTCGGTCAGTACAGAGACGATTGATGCTGTTTGTGGACGACATGTCCCATGTGCTCAACTGGAGACCGTTCTGGTCATCGAGGAGGCCACAGTAACATCTCGACACTCGGTAGAGCATATTGGCTTACAACAGCAGTATGAGGGCGAAAGACATCCTGTTAGAATGCTGTTCATGAATAGCAGAACTACACGTCGCATCACCAAATTGACATACAAATTTGCAGTCAAGCATGTCTGAAGGGACATTGTATCGTATTTCTGAGTAACACAGGAACTGCAGTATCGTATACATACATACATTTTTGTAATTTGTATTAGGTTCTGCTCCTTATTATGAGTTTAAGGAGATCAGACATTGGAATGAGCCCAGCAATCACCCCGTGGATTTGGGAGACAGCCGAAAAATCACATCCAGCTCGGATAGCACAGTGAAACATCGTCGTTAATCCGGCGGGCCGATTCGATCTGGGACCGGCATACCTCCCCTTCCCGAAAGCGTTCAGGTGAACACACATGGCTTTCCGGCCAGATAAGTTATATTTGCGACCAGCACTGTTGTGTCGGCCGTATTATCTGTGACGAATACATACTCCACAATAGATACAATCATTGGATTTGACGACTTAGAAAATTGTTCGACAATGTAAAAAGGCGCAAGATGCTCGAAATTTTCATGAAAATAGATGTAAGCTATGGGATAAGATGGGTAATATAAAGTACGTGCAAGAAACAAAAGTAAGAATGGAACACAAAGAATAAAGATGTAGTGTCTCTCCCAAACTATTCTATCTGAACATCGAAAAGTCAATTATGGAAATAAAACGAAGGTTCAGGGTGGAGATTAAAATTCAATGTGGCAGGATATCAGTGATAAGTCTGGACGGAGAACAGATGTCTTTTGCGGTACCAGACCCCAACAGGTGTCCCTGGCATTAATATCAATGGCGTGTTATCTTCCGACGTAAACGCGATTGCTCAGCACTTTGGTGAGCACAATGTTCGAGCCAGCCTTTCGCACACCTCAAACAGCGGATGGAGGGGAAAGTCCTCTCGTTCACTACACGCCACACTGAACACTATAACGCCCCACGTACAGAATTGGAGCTCCTCAGCACCCTTGCACATTGCCTCGACAGAGCCCCTGGGCCAGACCGGATCCACAGTCAGATGATTACACACCTCTCGTCTGACTACAAGGGACATCTCCTCGTCAACTTCAACCGGATCTGTTGCGATGACGTCTTTCCATCGCAACGGCGGGAAAGCATCATGAGTCCAGTGCTCAAACCCGGTCAAAACCTGCTTGATGTGGATAGCTACCGGCCCATCAGTCTCACCAACTTTCTTTGTAAGCTGCTGGAATGTATGATGCGTCAGCAGTTGGGTTGGGTCCTGGAGTCACGTCGTCCACTGGCTCCAGGTCAGAGCGGCTACCACAATGGTCGCTCTACCACTGATAATTTGTGTCCCTCGAGTCTGCCATCCGAATAGCCTTTTCCAGACGCCAACATCCGGTTGCCGGCATTTTTGACTTACGTATAGCATTCGACATGACCTGGCAACATCATATCCTTGCCACATTGTGTGAGTGGGATCTCCAGGGGCTGCTCCCGACTTTTATCCAAAACTTCCTCTCACTCCGTACTTTCTGCGTCCAAGTCGGTGCCTCACATAATTCCCCATGTATTCGGGAGGCGTTCCACAGGTCTCTCTACTCTTAGTGGCTATTAATGGTCTAGCAGCAGCTGTAGGGCCATCGGACTCACCTTCTTTGTATGCGGATGACTTCTGCATTTCGTACTGCTCTTCCAGTAATGGTGTTGCTGAGGGGCGTCTACACGGGCCATTCACAAGGCGCAGTCATGGGCTCTAGAGCATGGCTTCAGGTTTTCAGCCATGAAATCGTGTGTCATGCATTTCTGTCGGCGTCGCCCTGTTCATCCAGAACCAGAATTTTATCTTAACGACGATCCACTTACTGTAGTGGAGAATATCGATTCTTAGGACTGGTTTTGACACGTGATTGACTTGGGTACCTCACCTTCGTCAGCTTAAGTGGAAGTGCTGGCAGCACCTCAATGCCCTCTGCTGCCTGAGCAACACCAACTGAGGTGCAGATCGTTTATGCTGCTGCAGTTCTACAGAGCCCTTGTTCAGTCCCGCCTTGACTATGGGAGTCTGGTTTACCATTCGGCAGCGCCCTCAGCATTGCGTTTACTCGACCCAGTGCACCATTGTGGCGTTCGCCTAACGACAGGAGCTTCTAGAACGAGTCCGGTGACTAGTGTCCTGGTGGAGGCCGGAGTCCCTCCATTGAACGTTACGCGTGCACAACTGCTCGCCAGTTACGTTGCACATGTTCATATTTATCCTGCGCATCCGAATTACCGTCTCCTTTTCCCAACCACGGTGGTTCATCTCCCTATCTGCGGCCCATGTCAGGGCTTATGATTGCTGTTTGCGTCCGGTCGTTTCTGTCTGGAGTCCTTGCAGGTCCATTCACGTTCACCTCCATGGTGTACACCTAGGCCGCAGATTCTTCTGGACCTTTCGTATGGCTCCAAGAACTCCGTCAACCCTTCAGCTCTCAGCTATCACTTCCTCTCGATTCTCGGTATGTACCGGGGCCATGAAGTGGTTTACACCGACGGCTCGATGGCTGATGGTTACGTAGGCTTTGCGTATGTTCATGGAGGACGTACTGAACAGCACTCCTTGCCAGATGGCTGCAGTGTTTTCAATGCAGAGCTGGCGGCCATATCTCGTGCTCTTGAGCACATCCACTCGTGCCCTGGAGAGTCATTTCTCCTGTGTACTGACTCCTATCGACCAGCGATACCCTCGCCATCCTTTGGTAGCGGCCATTCAGGAGACCATCTAATCCCTGGAACGGTCCCGTCGTTCAGTGGTGTTTGTGTGGACCCCAGGACGCGTCGCAATCCCAGGCAACGAACTTGCCAACAGGCTGGCCAATCGGCATCTTCGAAACTGACCTGCGTTTTGTCTTACACCGCATGGGAGACAGAATGGCATAACAGTACGCACAACAAACTGCATGTCATTAAGGAGACTACAAATGTGTGGAAGTCTTTCATGTGGTCCTCTTGCAGGGAATCTGTCGGCTCTGCATTGGCCATACGTGGCTAATGCATGGTTACCTCCTCCGTCGCGAGGACCCACCTATCCTGAGGTGGTTCACAAATGACGGTCGTTCACCTCTTGCTGAACTGCCCACTTTTAGCCGCTCTGCGTCGAACTGTTAACTTTCCCAGCGACCTACCGTCGGTATTGGACGACAGTGCCTCAACAGCAGCTTTAGTTTTACGTTTTATTCGTAAGGGTGGGTTTTATCATTTGATCTAAGTTTTAGCGCATATCCTTCGTCCCTCTGTGTCCTCCACCATATTGCTTTTAGGGTGGAGGTTTTAATGAGTTGCAGTGTGGCTGGCGTCTCCTTTTTATACTCATGGTCAGCCAGCCACGGTAATCTGCTCTCTTTTTTTGCTCTCTTCTACATGTTTCCTGCGTCTCTCTGTGGCTTTCTTGTCCGATTTTGTCCACTTTAATGTTTGTTGCCCTTCTGTCACTCATCCAGCTGTGTTTTGTATGTCTCAATTATCTTACTCCAATCCTTGTGGATTTATTTTAATCGGAACGAGGGACCGATGACCTAGCAGTTTGGTACCTCCCCCTTATTTTAAACCAACGAACCAACCAACACTCTACTGTTCCCTCTAGTTTCCTGATGTCGTAACAGATGTGCTATCATCCTGTCACTTCTTCTTGTCAGTGTCTTCCATTTATTCCTTTCCTTGCCGATTCTGCGAAGAACCTCCTCTTTCTTTATTTTATCAGTCCACCTAATTTTCAACTTCCTTTCCTTAGCATATCTCGAATGCTTCGGTTCTCTTCTGTACCGGTTCTTTCAGAGTCCATGTTTCACTACCACACAATGCTGTGCTCCAAATGTACGTGATCATAAATTTATTTTTCACATTAAGACTTATGTTTGATACAGGCAGACTTGTTTTGGCCAGGAATGAAATTTTGCCAGTGCTTTTTACGTCCTCCTTCCTCCGTCCATGGTGAATTATTTTGCCTCAGAAGTACCAGAATTTCTTAACTTCGTTTACTTCGTGATCCACAATTCTAATAAGTTTCTCGCTGTTCTCTTTTCTGCTAACTCACGTTACTTCCGTCTTTCTTCGATTCACCCTCAATCCATATTCTGTGCTCATTAAACAGTTGATTCCATTTAACAGATCCTGTCATTCTTTTTCACTGTCACTCACGATCCCAGTGTCATCAGCGAATCTTATCATTGATATGCTTTCACTCTGATTTAAATTCCACTCTTGAACATTTCTTTTATTTCTGTCATTGCTTCTTCGATGTATAGATTGAACAGTATGGGCAAAAGTTTACATCCCTGTCGTACACCCTGTTTAATCGGAGCACTTCGTTCTTGGTCTTCCAGTTTTACTGTTCCCTCTTGTGGATACTGCATATTAGCCATCTTTCCCCGTAGCTAACCCATATTTTTCCCAGAAATTCCAACATCTTACGCCATTTTACAAAGCCGAACATTTTTCACTATGGAAGTGTCTTTATTTTTTCTTCAATCTTGCCCCGTTAACAACCGCAAGGTGAGAACTGCCTCTCTAGTGCCTTTTGCCTTCCTTAACGCCAAACTGATCGGCGTGTAACAGAACTCCCATTTTCTTTTCCATTATCGTCCATTTTTTTCCTGTCAGCAACTTGGATGCATGAGCTGTTAAGCTGATTATGCAATAATTCTCACAGGCTCTTTGCAATCTTCGGAATTATTGTCAATGTACATACTTAATAACACCGATGGAAGGCTACAAGCCTATCACCCTTTGTCTTCAACTGCTTCTTCCCTTCCATGTCCTCCTAACCTAATAAATGGATTCTGGTATTTGTAGAAGTTATGGGCAATCTTCTCTCCGTGTATTGCATCTCTGCTGCCTCCTGAACCTCAAAGAGTGTTTGACCATCAATACTGTCAAATACTTTCTCGAATTCCACAACTGATATAAACGCAGGTTTTCTTTTCTTGAGTCTACCTTCTAAATCGTAGGACAGCTATTATCTTTGTGTTTCTACATTTCTCCGGAATCCTGAACTGACCTTCCCGCAGGTCAGCTTCTATCATTGGTATGTAAATAATTGGTGTCAGTATTTTGTAACCACCAATTATTGAGCTGACAGTTCTCTGACGTTCAGAACTTACCCAATTTGGAATTGGAATATTTACAGTCTTATAGAATTGTGAGGGTACTTCATGTATCTTGTATACCACATAGAATACTTTCGTCGTCTCTCTCCGTAAGATCTTAATAATTCTAAGAAAATGTCGTCTCCTCCAGGGGGTTTCTTTCTACATCTTTTAGTGCTCTGTCAAATTCTTCCTCCATATCATCTCTCCTCTTATCTTCATCTGCTTCCTCGTCCCTTCCCCACAACACTGACTTCAAGTTTGTTTCCTCTGTATAGCCCTTGTGCACTGTGCTTTTTCCTTTTAGTGCTGACTTCCCATGTGAGCACCTGATAACTTTTTATATATGTTTTAATAATTCGTAAACAATAAATGTGCTTAGAACACGCGTAACATGTGTTTCAGAGTGTACAGGCACCTTGAAATTCGTGTTTCTTGCACTCCTGCAGACACTGTAGATATCTCATTTCCCTTGCAAGCGTACAGAACCAAATTATCTGTACAAAAGTGTACAGGTTTAAACCACTGCCTAAGGGCTGATGGATAGCAGTTATGTACGTGTAGCGCGCAGCAGTAGAAGCAGTGCGCCCTTACGGCGGCCAGCCGCAATGCAGGTCACGTTACGAGGCCCGTGAGCTCCCCCGTCTGACCGCACACGTAGCTGGCGCCAGTATTATGCGCGACAGCTGCCTCAGCTGCGGCACGAAGCAAACCTACGCGGGCGGCTTATCGCGCCGGCGCCGCCGCCGACCGTAACTTCCGGCTTGATAACAGCTTACTGCGCCAGCCAGACGAGCGCAGGGCGCGTGACTTACGGCACGCCAGCTGAAGGGCGGCCCGCCAGCTCGTGCATCGGTCACTTCCTCCGTGACCCGCCTTGCTGCGCACCCGAGTTAGCGGTCGAAAGAGCTTGCAGGCTCCTACCCCACACGAAACCTTCGAGGTTGAATGAGCTGCATAGTTCGTGAAATGAAACTCAATTTGATAGCAGAATATATTATTTTATTACTATAGTACAAAGTTAAAGGGTAGGATTTTGATGGCTTTTCAAGATATGTAGATTCATGCTCTATTCCGTGTCTTTCATCAAATTAAACAAATAATAAAAAATAAAAATAAACGACGATAAACTTTCTATATCAAGTATTTAAATCAAACAACTCTTTTTGTTTCTTCTATCTGGTCGCAGTGATCTGAGAAAAGTGTGTAGGTTCAATGTGTATTAGTCCAGTTTGCAAGGCACCATAATTAGATTAGGATAAACACATTATCTGTCCCTTTTAGCTAACGGAACAGATAATCATTGTTGGATTATGTGAACATAAACACCCTTCGGTTAGTGTGCCACAAAGAAACATATCGATACGAGATTCTGTGCCATATTTAGTAGTCATATAATACCTGCAATTTTATCGATACTTTTATAATAACGAAAGTGCAGTATTAGTACAAGTAGTACCACAAGTTGCTATGTTCCTCAAGTTTTTATTGAACATGGATGGACTAATTTAGAACACAAGGCGAAGTATAAAAATTTTGTTGTACATACACCTCAAAGATAACAAACTAATACCCTGTAATATCTAGTATTGCCTCGAAAATGACTTGATTTTGGCCAGCTAGTTTCTTCAAGTATGCCATTTCCAATTGAACTCAGACATTGTGTGTGTGTGTGTGTGTGTGTGTGTGTGTGTGTGTGTGTGTGTCTGTCTCACACACGAGCTATTCAAAATCCTGAACACGGGGATTTCATTTGAAAATGTGTGTTTTTGGCGCTTTGTGTATAGTTTATACAAAGTTTAAGTAGAATAAGTAAGTCACACTCAGAGAAACTATTGGAAAATGTGAAGTAAAAGGTGTAGAAGATAATACATAATAGGGAAAGAACACCTGCACAAAAAGTTAGATCACCAGAAAATGTGTTCCCCTTTCTGTTATTATTCTCATGATAATGCGTGACAGTGATCACTAAATTTGAACAACACATACTAATATTTACAAATTTTTGTTAAACATTGTGAATAACGTTCATTTTACGTAAGCAAATCTTAAAATTAAATTTTGGGTCTTTCTTTTTAATCCTAATTTCGTTCTCCACGTAGTAAATGGACATTTTAACATATTTAACCTAAAAATACAAGTATCTAATTGTCCTACCTACTTTTAAAATGTTTATCTCCAACAAATCCTCTTCTTTGTATTGTACACTATTGTAAATTCTTTATTGTATTATGGATTGTCATTTTAAGAAAACTTGCAGCATTAAAACTTCTGATTCCATATTTGTAATTTCTAAAAATCTTTATTTTACAGAAAACGCTATTTCCAGGCATAGAAAAGGGATAGATACCATTTCTCGGTCTTCTATCATTTCTCTGTTGCTAATTTTTCCAAATATATCTTCAGTATCGTTTAATGAAATATGCCTTCTTTACATCTGTTTTTTCGGCAACAACAAAAGTATGTAAGCCTGATTGTCTAATTTACAATAAACACAGTTGTTTTATAAGGTCCAGTTTTGTCAAAATTTAATGTTTGGAAAAATAATTTGCAAGTTCAGCCTTTGTTTATTTATACTTTTGTTCTTCTTCTTTTACTTCTTTATATTTGTCTGGAGTAAGTTTTCATAAATATTCGTTCCTTTGCACTTGTATTTCTATTTCTTCTGATTGTCTTCTTTGTAAAAGGTAAGCGTGTTTGACTAATTGTATTCATTTCACTAATGTTTACTGATAACATTGGTTATTTTTCATGAAACTGTGGATGTGATGTTCTTCGTTTCTACTAATCTAATTAGAGTTTTGTTGAGGTGTATAGGTACTGGACGAACGTGTGTTTTGCGATTAGTTGCACATATCTCCCCAGCCCCAACCCAGTTGCATCAAAAGACAAGCTGCAGCAGATGCTGTTTTTTGAGATGTTCTAACCCAAAATCGCTCGTGTAACCCTGTGAACTAGTAAAACCTGAATCCAAAATTTTGATCAGTACGCAAGTGCCAAAAAAGATTTCTTTAACACTCAGTGCAATTACAGTAAACAATATAGCCTAGTTTAATGTCCTGTCTAATATGAAATTATTGCTTAAACGGATGCTGTGCTGCCATCCGGTATGCAGCGAAGATTTAAGTTGAGTAGTAAGCGTCTAGGGCAGGTAAATATGCATAACAGGGAGAACACTTCAAATTTAATTTTACATTTACGCATTTCCGACGCACAGGGGACAAGGAAGGTACATTGTAAAAGATGCAACATATAAAATCTTAAGGTCAGACAGAATCGGTCACAAATAACCTAGATAGTGAAGTTCTAAGGATTTCTTTTAACAACTTAGCTTCAAGACCTTAGATAATGAAGTCCTTAAGTAAAAAAAAAATCTTTAAAAAGCAAGGAACCTTAAAAAATTAAGCAACAAGTAAAATTTAAGGCTTACAATCTTTTCTGAAGGAAATGAGCTCTTAAGAACTGAAACTTTCTGGCAAATCAAAACTGTGTGCCTGACCGAGACTCGAACTTGGGACCTTTGCCTTTTGCGGGCAAGTGCTCTACCAACTGAGCTACCCAAGCAAAGGTCCCGAGTTCGAGTCTCAGTCCGGCACACAGTTTTATTCTGCCAGGAAGTTTCATATCAGCGCACACTCCGCTGCAGAGTGAAAATCTCATTCTTACGAACTGACTTACTGGGAAACTTCAACTCGACGAATTTAACTACGCTACACGTTACAGCAACCTCAATAACTTTGTTACTGCAACACAGCAGACAAACGATTTATAGCAAACCACTTACGTGTTGGTGATAGTGCGCAACTGTTCACAAAGAGGGAAAGAAGAAATCTAAGTTTCACAACTTAGAGTTGGTGACAGGATTAGTGTTCAACAACTTACAAGTTAAGCAGAGAGCAAATGGGCGTCAAAAAGTGATAAAACAACAAAAAATATACAAATCGTATTCAAGCTGAATCTTTAGGACAATAGCACGTGGAGAAAGTGGCACAGGCAAACAGATTGTTTCCAAGGCAACACCTCAGTCATCGAACACACGCGATGCCCACCGTTTTGGGCCAACACTTTCTGCAAACGACCTCCCTCCCCCCACAGCTGCAGCCACTATACTGCAGAATGTACCAGATCACACCTCGTCCCAAAGCAGTCAAGTACGTTCGTCCGTTCGACGTACAGCAAATGGCTCAGCTCCTGCACCTAGTAGACTCGGACATCAGCGTTACCGCGGCTGCGGCGACATTCCTTACGAACTCCGCAGATAAACAATGAGTGATGCTGACAACCATTAACATTCTTAGAGCAGCACACTTTGGCTTCCCGGGTCGACTCATCGCGAGCGCCCCAGCTGACCTCTAGAAGAAGCATCGCCAAAACCCACGACGGCACCACCAGAGCAGTCGCTGCTAAAATTAGGCGAATGACAGCACACGTAAAATCAAGTCGAGCTATCGCACTCGAGATCAAACCACCATTAAATTGGCTCCAAGTTCTAAACTTTGGAAATTTATGATAAGGTCTTATGGGACCAAACGGCTAATGTCATCGGTCCCTAAGCTTACGCTCTACTTAATCTAACTTAACTAAATTACGCTAAGGACAACACACACGCCCATCCCCAAGGGAGGACTCGAACCTCCGACGGGGGGAGCCGCGAGGACCTTGACTAGAAGCCTCAGACCGCGCTTCTACCCGGCGCGGCGAAAGTTCTAATCGATGGAATCTGAAAGTTGTCATGCGACATCCGTACAAACCGATGACAATACAACGACGAAGAAACACATCGAAAGAATGATGACAAAAGGAAACGGTTACCACGTGTGTGGGAGGACCAGGTTTCGATGAGCCCAAATGTGGGGCTGCTTGAATGAAGGACTGCGGCATCATCACGATTCATCTACTGGCAATAACGGCTGGTGGGATTGGCGGAGTGTTGATCACATGTCCCACGATAACAGATCGCCCCTCGTTCTGCCTCGTAGGCAGCAGTCGACCAGTCGGAACAAGGTCTAATCCGTGACTGGTGAGACTCAGCAATCGTTGTATTACTTCGGTCGGTAATGGACGGATATCGCTCCTATCCTGGAGTGGTTAGTTCCGATTATGGTTAGTTCCGATTACGATCATACTGCCTGATGACAAATACTTGCCGCGCCATGGAAACACTGATAAAAACTTGAAGCGACACTGTAACACCCTTATCGATATCACCTATAATGGTCTTATCAAACTTCTTTGTCGCTGTTTACTTAATGTGATTTCTACATAAATACGATCTTCGAAGTACCATCCGTGTATATATTTTATTCATTACTCATGATAATTCATGTAACTGTAATTAATGTATGAATGTAATTTCAAAAGTAATGCGTTGAAAAAGAATGTAAAAATTAAAACTGTTATTGTAATACTGATTCACGCATATGAAAAGTAGGTTTGTAATCATGTAAAACTCCGCAAAGCAACTGGCTAGGTGGGAACACAAAAGGTGATCTAGCGGTCGTACTGCAAGGCTCCTGTGTGGCATGAGTAAATCTAATTATATCTGTACTTTTAAGATCAGCTGCTAAGAAGAGAATTCTCAGAACTTGTTGCACAGGAAGGGCCATGGATACTTTTGCCGCCTTTTTTTCAATAGCACAGGAGCTCAACGCTGCCACCACGTTCAGCTCAAATTATCAGTGGAGTACTGTGTAACTGCATGGACCAGTTATGCGGTTTCGTTTTCAATAATAATTTGCTGTTCTATAAACTTTATGTTGAGCCTCCGTATTTTACCTTTGTCGTTTACTTAGACAGGGTGCTATCACAAGTCCTACGATAAATCCGAGTATGCTAAATTATTGAAATGAAAAACAATTTTAGCGCATAACAAACTATGTGAAGTTGTGAAGTAATTTGTGAATTACATATTTATTTAGTGAGCCTAAGTTTTGAAATACTTTGCATTAACGAACAGTTAAAGTTTCATCAAAGTACTGTCACTAAAGAAGATTTAAAGTATTTACACTACTGGCCATTAAAATTGCTACACCACGAAGATGACGTGCTTCAGACGCGAAATTTAACCGACAGGAAGAAGATGCTGTGATATGCAAATGATTAGCATTTTAGAGCATTCACACAAGGTTGGCGCCGGTGGCGACACCTACAACGTACTGACATGAGGAAAGTTCCAACTGATTTCTCATACACAAACAGCAGTTGACCGGCGTTTACTGGTGAAACGTCGTTGTGATGCCTCGGGTAAGGAGGAGAAATGCGAACCATCACGTTTCCGACTTTGATGAAGGTCGGAATGTAGCCTATTCCAATTGCGGTTATCGTATAGCGACATTGCTGCTCGCGTTGGTCGAGGTACAATGACTGTCAGCGGAATATGGAATCGGTGGGTTCAGGAGGGTAATACAGAACGCCGTGCTGGATCCCAACGGCCTCGTATCACTAGCAGTCGAGATGACAGGCATCTTATATGTATGGCTGTAACGGATCGTGCAGCCACGTCTCGATCCCTGAGTCAACAGATGGAGTCGTTTGCAAAACAACAACAATCTGCACGAACAGTTCGACAACATTTGCAGCAGCATGGATGACCAGCTCGTAGACCATCCCTGCGGTTACCCTCGACGCTGCATCACAGACAGGAGCGCGTGCGATGGTGTACTCAACGACGAACCTGGGTGCACGAATGGCATAACGTCATTTTTTCGGATGAATTCAGGTTCTGTTTACAGCATCACGATGGTCGCATCCGTGTTAGGGGGCATTGCGGTGAACGCACATTGAAAGCGTGTATTCGTCATCGCCACACTGGCGTAACACCCGGCGTGACGTTATGGGGTGCCATTGGTTACACGTCTTGGTCACCTCTTGTTCGCATTGACGACACTTTGAACAGTGGACGTTACATTTCAGATGTGTTACGACCCGTGGCTCTACCCTGCATTCGATGCCTGCGAAAGCCTACATTTCAGCAGGATAATGCACGACCACATGTTGCAGGTCCTTATGGGGCTTTCTGGATACAGAAAATGTTCGACTGCTGCCCTGGCCAGCACATTCTCCAGATCTCTCACCAAATGAAAACGTCTGGTCAATGGTGGCCGAGCAACTGGCTCGTCACAATACGCCAGTCACTACTCTTGATGAACTGTGGTATCGTGTTGAAGCTGCATGGGCAGCTGTACCTGTACACTCCATCCGAGCTCTGTTTGACTCAATGCCCAGGCGTATCAAGGCCGTTATTATGGCCAGAGGTGGTTGTTCTGAGTACTGATTTCTCAGGATCTATGCACCCAAATTGCATGAAAATGTAATCACATCTCAGTTCTAGTATAATATATTTGTCCAATGAATACCCGTTTATCATCTGCATTTCTTCTTGGCGTAGCAATTTTAATGGCCAGTAGTGTATGTGTCATGTAGTTAGCGGTGTTTCTCATTTCGTGCTTTGAATTAAGCCTCGATCTGAGTCTACGGGTAGATTAGTTTCTGGGTCTCCATGCGAATAGTTGAGCGAGATTTAAATGTCATATTACAATAACAGCAATCAAGAATAAGTAACTTTTTCCGGCGTAAAAGTCAAGCTCCAGCAGAAAGGGCTCTGAGGAAGACGTCAGCCAATAGTCCGCTGACCGACCTTTCTCAACGACGACCCCGAGACAGCAGCGACCTCTGGGCGAAGAGAACATAAGCCCAGTTGAGTACTAGCCGTTCTACGAGCTCTACAGCAGCGACTGACGAACTTTATTGTTTCACTTGTATTCGGAATTGAGTATACTGCAGAGATTTTCTCATTTTGTCTGTCGCCCATTTCTTGCGACACACCATTGTAAATTCTCAAAGTTAAGTATTGTCATTTATCTTACTGTAACAAAAGTTCATTAATACGATTTACTTGAATTGTTGTCTAGCGATCCGAGAAAGCAGCATTTCTACGCACCCCAAATTCGACGAGTAGGCAGGACACAACATAACTGGCTACAGATATTTCAACTATTCTAGATGCAGGTATTACATGTATAATTATATAAGGAAATAAATATTTGTTGAGGACGCAAGAAAATCAGTGCATAAGATACAATAATACCATAACTATTTGCATAGTAATAATTTCCTATAGTTAAACTACTAAAAGAACCTCTTGTCCAAGTCAGCAGTACTCCACCATTAGTAAGCATTCCCCCTATATCATTATCTTCCTGCTGTAATGTACAGATAGTAAGGGTTTTGTATTGTATTGTGTGTTAACCGGGGACCTAGAAACGACGGAGTGGCTCCGTCCCCGCCGCAGCCGCAGCGGTCCACAACTCCACGACGACTGCCGCATTCCAATTCACCCCTCCGCCGCCCCACACCGAACCCAGGGTTATTGCGCGGTTCGGCCCCCGGTGGACCCCCCCAGGGAACGTCTCACACCAGACGAGTGTAACCCCTATGATTGCGTGGTAGGATAATGGTGGTGTAGGCGTACTTGGAGAACTTGTTTCGGTTACGGAAGTCTCTTGACTGTGATTTACAATGAGTACTAGCTTTGTGGCTCACCATTGCCCTGGCGTTGAAATTATCTTTAGCTGGCAAACTTCAATGTAAGAAAGAAACAAGAGCAATGAAAACTGTAGTCACTAGCGAACTTTCAACCTGTGAAACCTTAGTGCGAATTGAACCTTTTTTAAAGGTAATGAATGATTCCACAACAACATTCTCAGGTCCAGAAACCTTCCACTCGTATCAGCCTCTGCACCTACCCAGACGCCCTCCGAAATATGGTAATTATTCCACTTTATTTCATGAAACATAGCTCTGAACAGTCCATCAGAGATGAGTATTGTACAAATTAATTTTTAGAAAGCTGATCTGGGTTACGTTCTTCAGCAAAATTTTTACCACTCCTTTTGCTGTGTTTTTGCGCCATCCAACAGTACTTTTTTAGTACGCAAGCTTGATATAAAAATTCCGACAACCCAAACACCTAAGTTGGTAATACGCTAAATAACAATACCGCGGTGGAAAGGTTCCATAATACTGCACGGACATAATCTAAATGTGGTTGTCTGAAGTGGTTTCTTAACGTTTGCAGCAATCACAATAATGTTCTGAATTCATTATCATGAAATACTATTACAACATAAAATAATTCAGAAATAACGTAAAATCCGAAAAATTCTTCTCATTAATAGGAAATTATGCAAAAGTACTAAGGTTTATTGATGTTAGCTTGATCTAAAGCTGGGCTGCATTCTATATTCGCAAATGAGTACACTGTGACTTGCAGTAATAACCTCGTCCAAAACGAAGTAAAAATGTTTTCGCGAAAACCTTAACTGGCAGATAATACGGTCTCGCTATACCGCGTTTTCGGTTTCTGCTCAGTTTAATCCACGATTTCAAGTTTTCAATTATATTACGTAAATGTACTTTTTAATTAGAATCGAACTAAATTGAATAACGAAACCACAGGATGAAACAAAAAATAAGAAAGACAAGTCCTGTGTGCAATTTGAAGCGCTGATATTGCCGTTCAGTAAGGCTACCTTCGACCATTACGCCCCGAACGTAGGTGGTAATTTTTTTTAATGGTATTGCTGTTATGGCACCACAGATGCGAAACGGTAGTTCTACGACGCGGTAATTATGATTCTCTTTATGAAAGTAACATTATACCTCCGGAACTATCGAGTAGCTTAACATTCGCTTTCCTATTCAAAGTCTACACCAGCTGTATATACGCGAACTAGGATGGTTGTAACCTTCCCGTATAAAAATAAAAATGATAATTTTTTTGTTAATATATTAACTCATGAAACTGATAAATTTTGACGTAAGCAGCGCTACGCCATGGCCCTGTGAAATCAATCTGAAAAATTCTTACCTCATGATGCTATCGCCGGATAACGCTGTCTATTTATCTGCTCGTAAATGGCACAGCTTAGTGCAATGCTGGCCTATCTACTAATACTGGACAACATTTATCTAACATCTGAATTATTAGAAAAACTGACTTTGCTTACTGACACAGCCGCACAGCTGGTCGTCTGATTACTAAAGAACACATAACTATGATCTGCGAAAATTTCTGAAATATTTCAATTTAAATAAATGACTGGATCGGGAATGGTAATGACTTAAGGCGATATTATTCCCTCCTTTTTTGTAGACTGGTAAAAATTATATTCTGAAAATCCTTTATGTTATTGATAAAGATCTGCAATCCATTATATGAAAAATCGAATATTACAAATCTGGGTCAACTGGTGCTGACGAATCACAAAAAGGTTGAAACAAATTCATATTAACATCTCAGACAAGTGACTTAACTACGCGCATGCCAATAAAAATAATAAAATTTACCTTACCTTACACGGCTATGAACTGCGCTGTACCAGCCACAGACTACAACTGCATTGTAGCAGCGAGCGACTGTAACAACTGCCGAGAGTGCTCTGACCTGTGACTCTATTGCAGCAAAGATATTTGCTGTCGCAGGCAGCGTGTGAGCAGTACATCGAAATTACATTTCCTCCAGCAGTATGGTGAACCCCTTGCACGGTAGAGAAAAGTCTGCTAAGGGTATCTGCCGCACTGAACAACTGCCGAACCCGCTGAATGTATTTGTCACTGGAATACAATTTTTGTGTTAAACCGTCAATAATATTTGTAAGTGATGATGGTTGGTTTGTTGGGCGCTCACTGTGCGGTCATCAACGCCCATACTAAGTCCCAACTTTTACACAGTCCATTTTTTTCACAATCCAATCTAGTCATTGTCATGGATGATGATGAAATGATGAGGACAACACAAACACCCAGTCCCGAGGCAGAGAAACTACCCAACCCGGCCGGGAATCGAACCCTTGACCCCGTGATCCAGAGGCAGCAACGCTACCCTCTAGATCACCAGCTTCGGACAATATTTGTAAAAATTACAGTAACACATTACGCTGTTAACTTAATTTACAATTTAAATTTCCATATGTAGATCTATACTCTGCTATAGCGCACATTTTCAATGGGGTTGAGTTTGACAGGCGTTTGTGCAAGCGTGAATCCTTATACAACTGTAATTCAATTTCATTAGCAGTTCGAACCCTAATACTACCAGAGCGCATGCCGCAGATAAAACAAGCTCAAGCTCAATTTCACAAATGACTATAGTAGCATAAAAGTCAGGAAAATGAGCTCTCTCCCTGCAACAGTAAATAAAACCTTAAGCGAACACAAATGAATGCACAATCATGAAAATTTAACCTAATATACAGGGTGTTTCAAAAATGCGATTATAGACCTTAGGAGCAGGTTCCTCACATTAAAAGAAGGAAAAAGTTCATGTAAATATATGTCTGAAAAATCCTTCGTTTACGAGTTATTAATGAAAGTTGACTCTCAGTGGCTTTCCAGGCACAACACAAAAACTTCATTCATCTATGCACACGTCTGACTCATTTCATTCCAAATGGTGTCGTGTTGCCAGGGAGACTTGTTCACATTCGACACTCAGTACGTCGTCTTTAGTACGTCCTCTAGTGCCACGTACCACAGGTAGTGAGTCAACTGAATGTTTCCGCTAAGGATATCCATTTCGTGAGCAGGCAGACATGATTTTAAGTCCGACCGTGTGAATGGTGATGGACGCGAGGTAGTACGGCTGTACCAGTTGGTGTAGCCAGATCGAAGATAGCCGAGTCATCATTGGTGCAGCATTTTGTTGCATGGGCGAGACAGGTTCCGTAGCACCACACAGTAGTAACACTAAGTGCCACTACCTTCACTAAGGAATGATCTTTACTGTCCCTGACACAGATACACAACGGCGTGTTTCCTTCATTTACTTTCACTCTGTTACCTTCTATTGGGGGAACTCGAGCGTCCAACAACACTATTCTTAGGCCAGAGACGGGTGGTAGGTTTGGTTTCTTCTTTCTTTTAAAAAACAAAACCTTATTTATAACTGCCGTATTCCTCCTTTTGTGCATATAATTTACAACTTTTCACATTTTCACACATCTCTTTCTGCCAGAAGCTACTCAGACCGAAATTTGTGTAATTACGTTTTTGATAGTGGACTGAATACGAATTGTCATTCCACAGCTCACAGTTAAACTATACACATTCATTACCTTCGGCAAAATAATATAATTACATTGCGAATGAAAAATAATTCTTTTATTTCAAATATTCTGTCTTCGCATTTTTAATAGATAGCTGACGCAGAGGTCTTAGTAACTCTAGCCGTAATTACGATTTTTTTATATATTTTTTCAGTGAGAGCTGCATCAAACCAGCCTCACGACTGAAGACCACAACAACAACAATTTTTTCAGTGTTAACAGATATCGCTTCCGTTCACTGGTTGGTAATATGTTTCATTGGCTCAGATCATATACACTATCGCTCATTAATTTAAGCAAACCTAATAAACGACACCTATTTCGCTGTGGATACCATATATCACTGTTACTGTTGAGTAAGCAAAGGAATTGTTCAACACTGGTAAACATATCAGGTTCATATGTTTGTTTTCATATACATGCAATATTATCCAGAAGAGTCTTGTGTACATACAAAATAGTTATCTGAACCGGTATGTTTGTTTACCTGTGTGACGAATGAGTGCACCTTCCATACTGCCCTGCTGTTTCCTGTCGTGGTGTGATGACCGAAATGGTTCAAATGGCTCTAAGCACTAAGGGACTTAACATCCGAGCTCATCAGTCCCCTTGACTTAGAACTACTTAAACCTAACGACATCACACACATCCATGCCCGAGGCAGGATTCGAACCTGCGACCGTGGCAGCAGCGCAGTTCCGGACTAAAGCGCCTAGAATCGCTCAGCCACAGCGGCCGGCTGGTGTGATGACCGCAGCGTACTTCGAGCATTGGTACGATACAAACTAAGTGGTTACTGCATTTCAGTTCCTTAGTGACAGCTAGCAGCCTGCACACCGTTATTATGGCCCAAATAGTAAAGACATTTACAGACCTAACTCACAATTGTAGCAGCCAGACAATCGGGTTTACCTACGCCCCACATTGCGTAACTATTTGATGTGTCTGTAGGAAGAATGCAATACACACTTCACTGTCAGAAGAGAACAGATTACAATAAGGATCTACCACGAGCAGAACGAACTCGCAAAACAAAAGTGAGAACAAATTCTTCAAAATTACTAGTAAGAGAAATAGATTCAAAACAGCAGCACAAATTCACGCAGAATTGGTATAAACGAACAGAAAAAACATATCTGTTGCAACATTAAGAAGTATACTGACTGGGGCAGGCTTGAAAAGACTTGTGGCATTGAGAAAGCTCCCTATGATGCCCATAAATAAGAACGAGAGACGTGAAAGGGCTAGGACGTATAGTAAATGGACGCATGAAGACTTGAAGAGTGTCATTCACAGGTAAAACGAAATTTGAAACTTATGGTACCAAAAGCAGGAAATTTTTTGTGCGTCTCGAGAAGGGGGGAGGGATTGGGGGGGGGGGGGGGACCGACAGCGCATTATACGAGTACCTGCCGTTAAACACGGTGGGCGTTGTGTTATGGTTCGGGGGTGTTTTGCGGCAGAGACAGTTGGTGGCATTATGAAATAGAAGGGTGTATGGGCCAGAAGCACTACCACCGCATACTTCAGTTGCGTACGATACAATGTGGACTGCGCCTTGTATTGAAAGGATTCACATTACTGCTGGGTAATGTCGCAAAACATCAACCAGCGTTCTAATGAAGTACATTGTATCAAAAGAAAACCAGAAGATACTGAAAGATATAGTGCAGCCATCCCAAATTCCTGATTGTAATCCTGGGGATGAAGTGGACAGGCGTATCAGAAAAGTTCACATAACTACCAAAGAACATATCTGTAATGTCATTATGGACCAATCGAATCATATAGATGCAATATCTACAAATACGTATTGACCACGTTCCTCGAGTGTGTGTGAGACTGTCATTAAATCGAAGGGAGGATACCTTGATGGAATTAAAATATAATTTTTCTGTTTGTATTATATGTGTTTAAGTGCATATAACTATATTTTTGGGGAAATAAAGTTTTGTATGTGTTCAAATTTGACGTATGAGCGGTACTGTAGTGTCATGCAAAGAAACAAACAGGAAGAGTCAGTTCGTTTTCTCAATCATTTCTTATTCCACTTTTCCTTAAATGCCGTTTTTCCCATATAACCCTGTTTACATCGTTTCAATGAGTACATTCATCACTTATTCGCAAAACGCACTCTTCCGAAATCCCTTGGTTGCTGTGGGCGTGTACGCATGTCCTGCTACGTGTATACATGCAACTCTTGGGGTTTCCTACAGTGCTGTAGACGTCTGCACCGCTCCTGAGCCGCCAACCTCTTACTCTCCATGTCCTGGTTAATAAAAAGTTTTGAATATTTATCATACAGCATATGTTCCTCACTGCATGCTGTCATTTGGAAAAAAAACTCTGACAGTTGTTATGGTCACTTGATTCGTAAAGTCCAAGACAATAAAGACCATGAGTCGAATATAAAACTGAACAACGCATGAACGAAACGAGATATCGTTCTGCTCTCAATTTTATACAAAATTTTGGTATCTTATCCACATTTCGTTTACTGCAATGAATGAGCAACGTTTACACATAGTTAGCCTCTGAAAAAATCTTTAACATTTCGTGCAATTTTTTATTTAATTTGATAGAGCACTGTACCTATGACACGTAGCGAAAAGAAATTCAGTCCTTTATCGAGCGAAGATATCAAACTACTAGATGCACTAAAATCAAATTTTTTCACATAATAGACTTTTTTAGAAATCGGATGATCCGGCCTGCATTTGATGCGGTAGCCACCCTTTCTGTGTCTGACGCTACCTGTGGGCGCACCTTTGATAATGTTCCACTGACCCGGCACGGTGACACGTCTATCTCGTGGGAGGATGACGTCGATGCTGAGGATGGACATTCTGTAAGTGTACAGAAAATGGACCCCACTTGGTGGGGTCGGCTCCCTCCCCGTCACATTGATGTTCCCTTCTGTGGAGCCTAACAGGGAGTTCCCTGTGATTCCGTCGTGTTTGAATCACCTGTCCTCCTGGCGATGGCAGCCTTCCAGACTTATCGCACAGCCCCAGTCAATGCCAACACTATTCGCATACGCCACAAACTGGCTTTACTCCGTGGCATTATGTATGCAGCGGACGCTGACGTAGTTCTCCTTCAGGACGCGCATTTGCAACTTTCTGTGCTCACTATGGTTGTACAGCACATGTCTCTCATGCTTCCCCTACTGGTAGTGGGGAGGCGATCCTCTTACGTGGTAGTATCCTCGCCGATGCAGTTGCCTATATCCCTGATGCCAGAGGTGACACTTTTAGTGGCGTCAGTATCGTCAATATCTACACGCCATCTGGTTCGGGTCGCCGCCGTGAACGCTCCACCTTCTCAGAGACAGTCACGCCTCCCTTACTAGGTGGGCAGGATGCATTGGTCATGGGAGGCGATTTCAACTGCACCCAGGCACCGAGAGACCACGTCATTCTCCGCGCGCGACGCTAGAGACAGTTCTCCAGCACTTCAGACCAGTGGATTCTAGGTAGCATGTTCATGACGATCGTCCAGGGTTTACTCGTTTCACAAGATATTCTTTGTGGTGTCACCGCCAGACACCACACTTGCTAGGTGGTAGCTTAAATCGGCCGCGGTCCATTTAGTACATGTCGGACCCGCGTGTCGCCACTGTGTGATCGCAGACCGAGCGCCACCACAAGGCAGGTCTCGAGATACGGAATAGCACTCGCCCCAGTTGTACGATGACTTTGCTAGCGACTACACTGACGAAGCCTTTCTCTCATTTGCCGAGAGACAGTTAGAATAGCCTTCTGCTAAGTCCATGGCTACGACCTAGCAAGGCGCCATTAGCCTTACATAGTTTGATACTTATCGTATGAAATGTCTCATCAAGAACGATGTATACAACAAGGACGATTAAAAGTTAAGTATTAAAACAGCTACGTACTTTTCTTGTTACCACTTATTACGTATCCTGTTTCAGACCTCTATCTAGCCTAAGTGAGATTACGCGTGCCTTTCGGCTGCTTCAGTGTGGCGTAGCTGTCTTGTTACGCCACTACATTCTTCTAGCTGACCCGATCGTGTTTACCTCTCCCGCGATATTGTCATTGGGCATGCAGGCTGCTGAAGTCTGGCCGACTGCGTTCTCTGACCGTGACATATACATCTCCGCCATTAATCTCTGCCGCCAAAGGGTGTGACGCGGCCGTGGACAATGGAAACTGAACATGATCCACCTTACTTCACCCAACTGCCGGCAGCTCATCGAGACCACGTGGGCAGCTTGTCGTCGACGCCATGACGCCGATCAGTCTGCCCTGTCTTAGTGGGTGATCTGTGCAAAGTCTGCTCTCCGTAAGGTCCTGATTGGTTATGGAAAGGAGGTTGCAAAGTAATGACGACGACCGCAGGAATTCTGTTTCGCTATTCTTCGGGAATGCACTACGATGCCGCATTCTCCAGAGTGCCAGGCGATGGTGAATCGTGCCAAGGCACAGCTAACGTCCTTCTATCGCAGCCACCTTCGAGCCATGGTCAGAGAGCGCACACACAATGGGTTAGTGCAAGAGCGTCCATCTATATGTCATATCATAGCGGAACGGCGCCACCGTCGAAGGAATGTGATTAATGATCTTACGACTGATGATGGGCTGCATTTTGATAGTCAACAGGAAATCAGGTCTGCCCACCACGCACGTTTTGTTACGCTGTACTCTGAACGCCACTACCGTGCCAACATTACGACGGTCTCCAGTCTCTGCTTTGGCTCGGTTCCCATCGATGCGACTATGGATCTGATTGCAAGCACCACGTAGGACGACGTTCAAAACGCTATCCAGGCGGGATCTGCGAGCAGGTCGCCTGGCCCTGATGGCCTCCCATTGGAGTTCTATCGCACATTTCGTCCCCTTCTGGCGCCAGTGTGGAAGGAAATTTGTCAAGACCTTCGGTCACCTTTCGTGCCGATTCCAGACGGTTTCATCGATGGTTTCCGATCGACAAGCCTCAGAGTACCTCACGGATATGCAAATACCGCCCCTTGACGTTACTCAACAGCGATACAAAGATTTTTACCCGGCTGTTGGGTGCGCGGCTTAAACGGACAGCTCCGTACGTAGTTTTTCCCGATCAAACTTCTTTGGGAGGTACCAGTAACAACCGCACTGCCCTCTACCACCATCGGGACATAATCGCTCTTGTTAAAGCTCGTCGTATGCCTGGACTTTTGGCAGCTCTTGACTTCAGCCAGGCGTTCGATCGAGTCGATCACGACTTCCTGGGAGGCGTGCTCCACAATATGGGCTACCCTGATACTACCGTCGACATCGTGGAGCTACGTCTCATGTACTGTACAATGGCCGTCGTACTCCTCCCATCTCGATCGGTCGATCAGTGGGTCAAAACTGCCCGCTCTCTGCACTGTTGTATGCATTCGTGATGGAACCGTTGCTATGCGGTCTCCGTCAACGACCCTCTGGGATGTCTCTCGGTGGCCATGTATTTAACTGTACTGCATATGCAAACGATATCGTCGTCTTTCTTCGTAGCGGTGTTGAGGTCAGGGAATCACTGGCACGAGTCACCACCTACGGCGAAGCTCCTGGTAGTTGCCTTAACGTCCGAAAATCGAGCGCCGCGGCAGTAGGTGCAGGACTTCCTGCGGCCTGTGCTGCTCCATTGCGTATAGCTGATGCTCTCCGATGCTTAGGGCTTAGGGCTCGATTTCGCAAATGATCTGCGACAGACAATTGCCCTCAACTGCCAACCTCTAGTTTCCCAACTACGAGCTGGGCTCTTGGATCACTGTTCACAAGCACTCGATCTTCTGCAACTCACACAAGACGTAAATGTATATTTGGCGTCACGTGTCCCCTACGTGCCACAGACACTTCCTATTCCGCCATCCATTGCTCGCCGCATGCTAGCGGCATTGGGTTCGTTTGTTTGCCACGGCTTACTGTTCCAGATAAGGTGCGAAACCCTCACTCTCCCGCGGTGTGGGAGCGGTTTAGGTCTGTATCATGTGCCTGACAGAGAGGTAATCCTTTTCCTTAGCTCTCACATGACCTTGTGGCGCCGTTGTCCCACGTCCCTTACCACCCTATTGGTGCAGGCCCTTGCGCCACACTCTCTCTCAGCAACTATCCAACTTTCAAAAGTCCCGCCGCCCTTCTTTTACTTCCGCCACTTTTTCCTTAAACTGAGCCACGTCCGTACTATGGTACTGCCGGCGCAGTTGAAATCCACGACGGCGATCTATGGTTTCCTTCAGCAGCACAGGTCACCGAATGTGGTTGGTGGGACGCTATTCCATGTTGACTGTTTTGGCGATCGGTGTGCGCTCTTTACTGTGACACTGACGTCCAGTCAATGGGAAGCAAGTTACCGGTCACGCCTTCACAGGATTCACCTCGCAGACACCCCGTTGTGTGTCGACTATGATGTTATGGATTCAGACGAGTACCGCCTGGTGTGCAGGTCGGCGAGAGGTGTCTGGTTCTTGGTGCGACAGATGTGGTCCCTGATTACCCGTACGTCTCCTCACCAGATACCTACTCAGCTGCTCCTCTTTCCAGACACAGGACACTTCCTGCAAGCGAAAACGAACTCTGTGAGGTGAATTTGTGGACACGCAGTACACTACTTATTCGCTGATGGCGACAAAAGTATGCTTGACTTACAATTCCATAATGAACGCCATTGTGCAGTTTCCCGCAAACCAAAATACAGACAATTTTTCTCCAATTTTCTCTGCAGTATCTTCCTGAACCCACACCAGAGCTGGGGTGTTCCAGTCACGAAGAGTATCCCCGTCTCTTCCACAATTAGAACCGATATATTCACTAGTGATCGGAATGTTCATCTTGGAAGAACTATACGTTTGATAGTCTCAATTAGTCTGACGTCTTGCTGCCCCCTCCTCCTCGCGTGACGCCGGTTTCCTGATATTCTTGGTGGTATTAATGACAAAAATAAATAAATAAAAATGAAGAAAAGAACGAAAATAAAATAAATAAACGATGTTCATTGCACTTCTAATCTACGTTCCCTACACTTTCCTTGGTTTCTGGAGGATAGGAACGGGACATAGCGATCAGGCCTCGGGTTACGACCCCTGCCGACTTTGCCCCCACCCATACCTTTTGGCGCCGGTAATGTTCCCTTTAAAAAAGTGGTGATCGTCGCGCAAAAAGAAAAATTTTTATAAGTAATCAAAACGTCATTGGTCCCGGGATCGAAACTCGTCACCACTTAAATTTTGATTAAAAATCAGCATTCTGCCAACGCTCTTGTCAAAGAGGGCGGAGGAGCAGACATATTTTGAGGGCACTGTCATGTCCTTGGGGTGGGAAACTGCCCCTAAGGTGGAAGAACCAGCAACTATCAACGGCATGAGGATGTACAAAGCAATGGAAACCAGTGAATTAAAGATACACAATGTGTATCCACAGTAGATATAGTCCGTAATTGAAAAAGTGTCATGGTGATCTTTCTACTGGCAAAAGATTCCGGAATAGTTCCCCATTCCGATCTCCGAGAGGGGACTGCCAAAGAGGAGGTGACACTGAGGAAAAAACTGAATGACCAACGAAAGGATAACGCTCTACGAGTTGTAGCGTGGAAAGTCAGATGTTTTAACATAGTAGGGGAGCTAGAAAATCTGAATAGGGAAATGCAAAGGCTCAGTCTAGATATAGTAGGGGATAGTATATAGTAGTAGATATATAGGATAAAGAAGGGGTCAGTGAAATGAAGTGGAAAAAAGACAAGGATTTCTGGTCAGATGAGTATATGGTAGTAAAATAAAGTGTAACTGGAGTAGGATTCGTTATGAATAGAATGGCAGGGCAGAGAGTGTGTTACAGCGAACAGTTCACGATAGGGTTGTTATTAACAGAAGCGACAGAAAACTAACACCGACAACCATAGTTCAGGTATACATGCCGATATTGCAAGCTGAAGATGAAGTGATAAAGTATATGAGGATACTGAAAGGGTAACACAGTATGTTGAAAATATAATAGTCATGGGAGACTGGATTGCAGTTGTTGGAAAAGAAGTAGAAGAAAAGGTTATAGGAGTATATGGGCTTGGGACAAGGAATTAGGGAGGAGAAAGATTAATTGAGTTCTGTAATAAATCACCCAGTAATAGGGAATACTCTATTCAAGAACCAAAAGAGGAGGAGATATAGCGTACTCTGAAAAGGCCCGGTGGTGCAGGAAGATTTCAGATAGATTACATTACGGTCAGACAGAGACTCGGAAATCAGATACTGCATAGTAAGGCATACCCAGGAGCAGATATAGACTCAGATCACAATGTAGTAGTAACGAAGAGTAGGCCGAAGTTTAACAGATCACTCAGGAACAATCAATATGCAAAGAAGTGGGATACGGAAGAACGACGATACATGCTTGAAGTTCTCTAGGGCTATAGATACTTCAATAAGGAATAGGTCAATAGGCAGTACAGTTGAAGAGAAATGAACATCTCTAAAAAGGGCAGTCACAGAAGTTGAAAGGAAAAGCACCGGTACAACAAAGGTAACTGCGAAGAAACCATGGGTTACAGAAGAAATACTTCCGGGAAATTCAGGAATACAAAAATACAAGTCGCTGAGGAATAGAATAAATAGGAAGTTCAGGGAAGACGAAATGGCTGCACGAAAAATGTGAAGAAAACGAAACAGAAATGATTGTCGGAAGGACTGACTCAGTAAAGTAAAAATAACATTCGGTGACATTAAAAGCAATGGTGGTGGCATTAAGAGTGCTACGGGTATTCCACTGTTAAATGCAGAGGAGAGGGAAAATAGGTGAAAAGAGGCCACTGTTATAGGGAAGACTTGTGTGATGTGATAGAATAAGAAACGGGAGTCGTTTTAGAAGAGATAGGGCATCCAATATTAGAATCAGAAATTAAGAGAGCTTTGAAGGACTTAAGGTCAAATACGGCAGAAGGTATAGATAACATTCCATCAGAATTTCTGAAATAGTTGGGGGAAGTGGAGAAAACACAGTTACTCGCGTTGCTGTGTATAATGTAGGTGTCTGGGAACATACCATCTGAATTTCGGAGAAATGTCATTCACACAATTACGACGATTGCAAGAGCTGACAAGTGCGAGAATTATGGCACAGTCAGCTTAACAGCTCATGCATCAAAGTTGCGGACAAGAATAGTATACAGAAGAATGGAAAAAAAACTGAAGATGTGCTAGATGAAAATCAGTTTGGCTTTAGGAAACGTAAACACAACAGAGAGAGTCAATTCTGTCGTTGCTGTTGATAATGGAGGCAAGACTAAAGAAAAAGCGCTCGACGATGTAAAATGGCGCAGTTCTGAGAAAAATAGGGGTAAGCTGTAGGGAGGGACGGGTAAGACACAATATGTACAAGAATCAAGAATGAATAATAAGAGTGGACGACCAAGAACGAACTGCTAGGATTAAGAAGGGTGTCAGACGAGAATGTAGTCTTTCGCCCCTACTGTTCAATATGTATGTCGAAGAAGCAATGATGGAAATAAAATAAATATTCAGGCGTGGAACTAAAGTTCAAGGTGAAAGGATATCAGTGATATGACTTGCTGATGACACTGCTATCCTAAATGAAAGAGAAGAAGAATTACATGAGCTGCTGAATGGAATGTCAGGCTAATGAGTAAAGAATGTGTACTGAGAGTAAATCGAATAAAGACGAAAGAAATGAGAAGTAGTAGAAATGAGGACGGTAAGAAACTTAGCATCAGGATTGATGGTCACGAAGTACATGAAGTACAGCAATTCTGCTACCTAGGCAGTAAAATGACCCATGACGGACGGAGCAAGGAGGACATCAAAAGCGGACTAGCAATGACATAAAGGGCATTCATGGCCAAGCGAAGTCTACTAATCAAAGATAGGCCTCAATTTGTGGAAAAATTTCTGAGAATGTACGTTTAGAGCACAGTATAATATGGTAGTGAAACATGGATTGTGGGAAAACCGAAACAAAAGAGAATCGAAGCATTTGAGATGTCGTGCTGGAGACGAATGTTGGAAATTAGGTGGACTGATAATGTACGGAATGAGGAGATCCTGCGCAGAATCTGCGAGGAAAAGAAGATGTGGAAAACACTGACAAGGAGAAGGTGCAGGATAATAGGACATCTGTTAAGACATGAGGGAATGACTTCCATGGTACCAGAGGTAGCTGTAGAGGGCAAAAACTGTACGGGAAGGCAGAGTACACCTAGCAAGTAATAGAGGACGTATGTTGCAAGTGTTACTCTGAGATGAAGAGGTTGACACAGGAGAAGAATTCGTGGCGAGCCGCATCAAACCAGTCAGAAGTCGGTTGACTCAAAAAAAAAAAAATTACGTAGTGCCCCTCGCCCATTATCCTTATTACTCGCGGGATTCTGCCGACTCTCGTAAGAGTTCGAGTGTGGTGTGCATCTGCACTGGTCAGTTGGTTGCGCTCACCTTAGTTACATGTGTAGTGTCTGTTCTTTCGGACGTATAATTAAAGCGAGAATGAGCAATTGGTCGGTGTAGATAGACACTACGCTCGAAATCTTACGTGAATCAGCGAAATGCAGCGAGTAACGAGGACAATGGCAGAGGGGCGCTATATAAGTACAGTGTGGATAAGTTGAGAATTTGTGTTTGAGGTGAGGCGTACGAGGGTAGTCCGCGAAGTTGTGACGATCACTATGTTCAGATGATGCAGTGCTCGGTGCTTCTGCTTAGTAAGCAGGACACCCGGGTTTGAATCCTAGTGCGGCGCAAATCTTCAACTTCCGCCAGTGATTTAAATCAATGCCCACTTCCAGCTAATGCCATTAATTCCTTTATATCTTGCAATGAGACATCGTTCGGTTTTCAGTTTTAAGGGAGGTAGGACGTCAAACTGGCCGACTTGGAGCAGGAGAGGCAGCACAGGACATTTTAATTTCCACTGTCTATACTTTTACAAATAAATTCATAAAACTTTGTCAGAATGACCAGGAAGGGTTCAGAATTCACGCTCATAGCAGTGGAAGTTCAAAAATATAACAATATATATATATATTTTTACATGTGAAATATCATCATTTTTTCACTTTCTATTGGCTCCATTCGTTGCTATAGGTACACTTTTCTTCATAAGTAACTGAGATCCTTCGATGAATTTTGCACAGCATACAAACCATACTTACAGGTGTATGAAATTCTAGAATTTTCCAAATCTATTAAAAACTGTGCTAAATATTGAGATAATTAACCATAAAATTTGAGTTTTTTTTTTTTAGATGAAGTTTAAAATATAACAGCTCATTCACTTTTACATTAAATAAATTCTAGAGTTCCATACACCTGTGAGTATGGTTCGTATACTGTGCAAAATTCATCGAAGAATCTCTCTTACTTGTGAAGAAAAGTGTACCTATAGCAACAAATGCATCCACTAATAAGTGAAAAAATGATGAAATTTCACACGTAAAAGAAAATTATTTTGTTGTACTTTTGAACTTACATTGCTATAAGTTTGAATCCTGAATCCTTCCTGGTCGTGTTGACAAAGTTTTATGAATTTGTTTGTAAAAGTATAGACAGTGGAAACTAAAATGTCGTGTGGTGCGTCTCCTGCTCCAAGTCGGCCCGTTTGACGTCCTGTCCCCGCCCCCTCCCCCCCTTAAATGAAATTTCTATATATTATCAATTTTTCGTTCGCTGTAATGTTCGAGCCGAAATCAAACATACGAAAATTTTTCACAGTGCGTTTTTACCTCTGCAAACTCTTTATAACTGCGTGCAATGTTTCGTTTAATTTGCTGCAGCGCATTAAGTGTGAAGGATAACGAAAATAAATTGAGCTCTTTATCGAGTCATGATCTCAGACTGTAAGATGGGCCAATTTTTTTCTTCTAATAGTTTTCGACAAATATCTTTCTGCCAGCACAGGAACCAGTATTTGACGAGCAGTGCGGTGATAAAAAAGTCCACCATCGGCACGGAATGGATAGAGCAAGTCTGTAGGAGCGAAAACAAAGTTTCTTCTGCAAAACCTGTAGGACGCCTGGTAAAGTGTTTTGTGGGAAGTGGATAGCTTTTTCAGCCACACACTGCCGCTTCAGGCAGATGTGTAAGCCACCGAGTGGAACGAACGAAAGCCGGAAGGTGCTGACCGCGCCCGTCCACCGGTAACGCCCCGGCGTGCACCCCGGTACTGGCCGGCGCGTGGCTCCGCCCGTCGCGAATGTGGACGAGACGGGGGGGCCCCGCCGTTTGACAGCGGCGGTCGACCGCTGCGCCGGATAGACGGGCGGCGGCGGCAGCGACCTGCGAGGAAGCTTCATTTCGAGCGCCGCGGAATGCGGCCGCCGCCACAAATGGCGGTGACATTTCATTAAAATCACTCGCCGCTGCGGTTTGGGGCCGCGCGCTGCCACGGCCGAAGGCAATCATCGAAATGGCCCGCTAAATGCCAGCCGTCCAGTGCTGCTAATCAACTGTGATGCGCCCACAATGCGCTGTTTAATGTACCTTTCAGCAGCAGGCCGGAGCGAAAAATTCCTCTCGATATGTTAATTTTTCAGCTTTGTTTTGTTTCCAAACAGTTCTCTGGAACTGACGGAGTCTTCTTTTAAGTACGATCCATTTTCAAAATTAAGACAACCTGTATTTGCGCAACAGACTTCTTTTCACATGATAATAAAAGCCGTCGAAATTCTTTGCTTCCGACTCCTGCCAAAGTGACAATCGAAAAATGTTAACTGCACACCGATGTACATTGTATCAGTACGTTCACATACGAGATCGTACTAACCTAATATACATCGGTGTCCTAAATTTAAGGACGAAAGTAACTTTCGCATGAAGTGTCACTGCCTAATAACATAGCTCGATGAAGCTTTGACCATGCATAAAAAGAGCTACTACCCTGTAACACTCAAGGTAACTGAAATAAACACGCAATGAGATGAATGAAAGTGACGCTCTTATTCAAAACAATAGTTACAGTGAAGTCATCGCGATTTTTAATGGCCACTAGATATTACAAAACGTGAACATTATTCTTAAAAAGGTGATTTCCCACTATGGACGGCAATAAATGCTCTGACCATGCTCCCATGATCGCCAAAACGTTCGTACATCTACGTTCAGCAAGCCACCTTTCAGTGTGTGGCGGAGGGTAGTTCGTCCGCCACTGTCACTCCCCCCATTTCCTGTTCCAGTCTCGAATGGTTGGAGAGGAACACTATTTCCGGTATGCATCCCCGTGTGATCGAATCTTTCTAATTACCTTCATGGTGTTCTCGCGGGAGGATGCAACATACACTACTGGCCATTAAAATTGCTACACCAAGAAGAAATGCAGATGATAAACGGGTATTCATTGGACAAATTTATTATACTAGAACAGACATCTGATTACATTTTCACGCAATTTGGGTGCATAGATCCTGAGAAATCAATACTCAGAACAACCATCTCTGGCCATAATAACGGCCTTGATACGCCTGGGCATTGAGTCAAACAGAGCTTGGGTGGAGTGTACAGGTACAGCTGCCCATGCAGCTTCTACACGATACCACAGTTCATCAAGAGCACTCTCTGGCGTATTGTGACGAGCCAGTTGCTCGGCCACCATTGACCAGACGTTTTCAATTGGTGAGAGATCTGGAGAATGTGCTGGCCAGGGCAGCAGTCGAACATTTTCTGTATCCAGAAAGGCCCGTACAGGACCTGCAACATGCGGTCGTGGATTATCCTGCTGAAATGTAGGGTTTCGGAGGCATCGAATGCAGGGTAGAGCCACGGGTTGTAACACATCGGAAATGTAACATCCGCTGTTCAAAATGCCGTCAATGCGAACAAGAGGTGACCGAGACGTGTAACCAGTGGTACCCCATACCATCACGCTGGGTGATACGCCAGTATGGCGATGACGAATACACGCTTCCAATGTGTGTTCACCGGGATGTCTCCAAACACGGATGCGACCATCATGATGCTGTAAACAGAACCTGGATTCATCCGAAAAAATGACGTTTTGCCATTCGTGCACCCAGGTCCGTCGTTCAGTACACCATCGCAGGCGCTCCTGTCTGTGATGCAGCGTCAAGGGTAACCGCAGCCATGGTCTTCGAGCTGATAGTCCAAGCTGCTGCAAACTTCGTGGAACTGTTGGTGCAGATGGTTGTTGTCTTGTAAACGTCCCCATCTTTTGACTCATGGATCGAGACGTGACTGCACGATCCTTTACAGCCATGCGGTTAAGATGCCTGTCATCTCGACTGCTAGTGATACGAGGCCGTTGGGATCCAGCACGGCGTTCCGTATCACCCTCCTGAACCCACCGATTCCAAATTCTGCTAACAGTCATTGGATCTCGGCCAACGCGAGCAGCAATGTCGCGATACGGTAACCGCAATCGCGATAGGCTATAATCCGACCTTTATCAAAGTCGGAAACGTGATGGTTCGCATTTCTCCTCCTTACACGAGGCATCACAACAACGTTTCACCAGGCAACGCCGGTCAACTGCTGTTTGTGTATGAGAAATCGGTTGGAAACGTTCCTCTTGTCAGCACGTTGTAGGTGTCGCCACCGGCGCCAACCTTGGGTGAATGCTCTGAAAAGCTGATCATTTGCATATCATAGCATCTTCTTCCTGTCGGTTAAATTTCGCGTCTGTAGCACGTCATCTTCGTGGTGTAGCAATTTTAATGGCCAGTAGTGTAATTGTTGTCTCTCATAAGAAGGTTCACTGTTGGAACTTTATCAGTATACCACATCGTGATGGAAAAAGCCTTCTTACAGCACCTTCCGCAGAATTTGATCGATCATCGCCCTGACATCTTGGTGCTCACGACGAGGGTGATTCAGATGAAAATCTTAAAAGTGCTGTTTTATTTTTAATTGTAACAACGAAGAAATATCTTACATGTCATTTTAGACTTACTTCTCCTGACGTTCAGTGCTCCTATTCCGCCACTTCAGAACAGCATAGATACCGCGATGAAATAATTCTTTTGGCCATACTTGTAGCCAATCATTTACTGCGGTTTTCACCTCTTCGTCACTTCTGAAATGCATGCCTCCCATTGCTTCTTTGGGTGCACCGAACAGATGAATGTGACTTGGACCAAGGTCTGGTGAATAAGGAGAATGTGCCAGACATTCAGATCTAATTTCATGAATAGTTTCAACTGTCTTACGGGCTGTATGCATTACGGCGTTGTCATGCTGTATCAGTACTCCTGAAATCAGGATTCCTCGTCGTTTACTTCTTATTACAGGCCAATGTTGATTTTTCAGCATGTGTGAATAAGAAGTACTGGTTGCCGTCACTCCCCTATCCAGACCCATCTATCCATGAAGTGCTTCAAAATTATTCCATCGCAGAAGAGAATGAGCACGACTTTTCCAGCAGAGTTGAGAGTGGAATTCGTTTGGTTCCGGTGATGAGCAGTGGGGGCATTTCTTCCTTGTCGTTTTTGTTTCTACAGACCCAAGTCTCTTCGCCTGTAGCATTCTTTCCCAGAAACGCATCATTTTCGATGTGGAAACTATGCAGAATTTCTACGCAGACATCGACACGATTCGGCAGTTAACTCATGTGGCACCCACCTGCAGACATCATAGTGTCTTGCAGCAATACTAATCTTGTAACTCGTGGCTATTTCGTTCAGAGTTACGCGTCTGTTCTCCTTTACAAGCTCCTCCACTAACGCAAATGTTCTCGTCCATCACCACACGGTTAGCCTGCCCTAGCATTAGTTTATCCAGCTTTTAAACTCTCTACTACAACAACAAGCACGAATCACCGTACTGCGCTGTTATTGTGTGGTGAATTTCGATTGGTACGACGCCTTCACTGCCCAAAAAACGCATCACAGGTCACTACTCAATCGCGGTGCCTATTGATAGTGGGACGGCCTTCATGTTGTGGGCGCTGCTGCCTTCTCCTGGATTGTACCTTTAGTCTGCCACTTGTCGATTACTTTCTGAACCTCATGAATACTACTCCCGCCTACCAACTCCATCACACAACTTTTCGAAATTTTATGGATCTTTTAAGGTTTTCATTTGAAACACCATCATAAATGAACCTGTAACGAAATTGAATCTTCTCTGTTTCCTCCATCAATCCTATTTGCTACCGATCCCGTACTGACGTGCAATATTCAAGTATTGGTCGAACGAGAGTTTTGTTGAGTAATTTTTCTATCAAATGAGTGTAGCGATTGTCCTTCCCGTGATTAGTTTTATATCGTCATTCCACTTTAAAATGTTCCGTGCACATCCATACATACTATAAAAAGGTCTGTGGTGTGTGTGTGTTCCAAATCTTCTCCTAAACCACTGTACCGATTTCAACGAAACTTGTTACAAATATACTTTACTGCCAGACAACAAGAATAAGAATCACCTATGTAATATATATCAAGCGACATGGCGTCATAAATAATAAAACGCGTGAAAACTGCCACATCGTGATGCGTGGCGTTTAAATTTATTACTTCCTTTATAGTAACTTTATTCGCAATGTATTTCGTAGGCAGTATTCACGTACGATGCAGTATGTACCTACAAAATTATATCGTTGTATGCCATCTTGATCTGGAGATACGACGTCATTAACAATGAGGTGTGTGAAAAAAACTGCGCATGGTCCATGAGGTTTTAATCCATTTATTCTTTACTCCTAAAACACTCGTACAGTAGAGTGAACTTAAGGAAATCACTAACACTTGCCAGCGCTTTCGACGGCTCTCAACTGCGAAGCGCAAACGGCTGTAGGTGAAAATAATAGCAGTCTACACAGCTATGAAGAAGCGTTGTCATAGAGACGTTCACAAAATTCCAGCCTTCGGAAACCAACTATGTCTTCTCGAGGGAAAGGACTATCGAACAGTAGGAGGCAGATAATTTTTCATGTCCTCAAATTAAATTTAAAAAAACAAGAAGATAGGGGAAATCAGTAAAATTTGGGGGCCATTGCGTTAAAATGTCAGCCGTAGACACGCCTTTGCGCAGGGATATCCGTGTATGACTCAAAACCAGAAACAGACTTCCATGTGTCGTCGTTTCTATGTGACAACCTGTAATTCTAAACTCGTTATGTGAGTCCCCTACAGTGGAGGGCATGTTTAATTAAAAATCACTGCCTGGTATCGGCCGATGAATACATTATTGTAGAGCCTGTGTTGTTAAGAAGAACGAGGCACCATTCCTCTTAACAACACAGGCGCTGAAATATCGCATTAATGGCAGGATTCGGGTCACTGCAACTCCCTGTAAAGTTGGCTGTAGACACGGAGAGACGCTCTTCCAGTCCATTCGACTGCAGATCTTACAGGTATCTCTTCTAAGTTACTGATAGAAGTGCGCAAGTTGCCGCCATACCCATCTACCATTATCTGGCTCACATCACCTTGGGAACAATCTTGTGCTTATGGCAACTGCAGTGGTTTTTATTACGTGACTAGCTAACCCGGCAACGCTTTTTAATTTGCTAAATACGTATGAGAATTGTATATAGGTGCTAATCTCTTTTTCGATCCTCTCTCTCTCCATCTCCTCCTTCCACTCTCTTTGTCCATCTTCTCCTGTGCTCCCTCTCTTTGTCTATCTCCTTTTCCTCCCGCCTCACACTGTCTATCACCACCTCCCCCCTTTCCGCCGTCTCCTCCTTCCCCTCTTTCGCTGACCTTGACCCTTGTTTATTGTTACTACAAACTAAACAATGATCAGGAAGTAAAGACGCTTAAAATGAAAGGGTAAATCGGTTGGGATCATTAAAATAAATGGTACAGGAGAGACTATCCAGTTGCTGGAGCAGTCATGATACTGCTTCACTGATTATTTGTCACAGTTTCAGTCTGTAAAAGGGTAGGACAGAAAAGGTTCGGACGATTCTGATTCCGTAGTAGTATTCTAGTCGTAAATCGATAGGCCTTAAATACAACTTTGCTCTTTCCTCTTAAAACTGGCAGCAAGGAAGAAAACAAACAGCACAGTTTCTTACTCGCACTCGGCTTTAAAACTTGTGCATGCTTGTTGAAAAACTGTACAGCTTACGTCCGTCTGAATGTCAGAGTAACGAGTAACAATTTGAAGTAAATCGGTCAGGAACTTTTCGAGATTTTTGTTAACAACTTTTCCTCACTATTTAATAGATATACATTTTATACCAAATATATTTAAAAACATATGTAGCCTACGGCCATCTGAACCTTTATTACAGTATCGTGAAAAATTTGAAGTGAACTGCTCAAGAGCTATTCGAGACTTTTGGTAATAACGACTTATTTTTATACAGTAGTGTAGAAGCTGGTTTAGATACCACACATGTTTAAAAAATCTGTAGTCCAAATGTGTATTAGGGAAACAGGTAAAAATGTGAAGTAAATTGGCGAGAAATATTTCGAGTATTTTGCTAACTACATTTCCCCTTTATGTAAAATATATATGCTAAAAATGTAGCCTATGACTGTCTGCACGTTTATTAGAGTATCGTGTAAAGATCTATAGCAAATCGATCACGAACTCTTTGAAATTTTTGGTAACAACGTTGAACTACAACCTGTCTTCATATAGTAGTATATGATTACAACTTTTGCAGCGCGAGAAGGCGGCACCATGATGCCGTCAGTGCTGACGTAGTAAGTAAGCACTGTCGCACTGCCCCTGTCTTTGCGTTCGTATCCATAATTCCTCACCGCTGACTACCTTCTTTCTCGTTCTTTATCTCCAAGAAATCATCTCATTTCTCTAAATACCAATCTCTAGGGACTGAACGCTTTATCATCTTGCGTTTTCTAGTATTTCCATCCATTTTTTTTCTTTTCCTATTGTTACTTGCCAAGTAGTCCAAAATTGTGGGTTTATTTCGTTCCATATTTGTAAAAAGACGATCTCACATTTATTAAGTGTTAGGTGGACAATAAACTTTGACCTTTTTCCAATTGATGTCTGTTACTTGTATGTAGTTCTCAACTTCTGCCTCTTCCTCTCTTTATATTAATAAGTCTGGTAATCGAAAAACTTGCAGTAAGAGAACAAATCTGATGTCTCGATGGTCACAGGACAGAAGAATGGCAGGTGTGAATTCCTTTATCTGCCAACAGGAAAATGGAAAGAGGCAAAAAGGAGATGACAGCAGGAAGCATAACATGACAAATCCATCCCGTGCATGCAGAAGCGAAACAATACAGAATTGTGTGGAATACTTCATCTTTTGGATATGCAGCTCTTGTATTTTTTCCGTGTTTGCAGGCAAAATTGTTGGATATAGGTTCGGCCTTTTACGCAAGACACTGTTTTTTCTTGTTACTGCAAGTTTCCTGAAATTATTACTCGCACCACAAACTCCGCTTACTGGACGGTACACTACGTCTGCTGGAACTCAGCGAGATAGAGCACCGGTCAGCACCAAGACACGCACTCGGGAGGACGACGGTTCAAACCCCGCCATGTCCATACATATTTTGATTTGCTAGATATCCCTACATCGGTCCAGTGAAATATGGGGATGATTTCTCCGGTAAAGGGATGGTCGATTTCTTTCCTTTTGTAATACCAGTGCCCGCATCTCGTGGTCGTGCGGTAGCGTTCTCGCTTCCCACGCCCGGGTTCCCGGGTTCGATTCCCGGCGGGGTCCGGGATTTTCTCTGCCTAGTGATGGCTGGGTGTTGTGTGCTGTCCTTAGGTTAGTTAGGTTTAATTAGTTCTAAGTTCTAGGCGACTGATGACCTCAGCAGTTGAGTCGCATAGTGCTCAGAGCCATTTTTTTTTGTAATACCAGTTCTCCGTCCGAAAACGCAGCCCTGTCAACGCGGAATTTAACTAACATTTCTTCCTTCTTTCAGATTGCTGGACGGACTTAATCCGCTCCACAAATTGAACAGACTCAAGCTTATATGAAGGTGGTTCGATTCTCGTTACTTAACGACACATACTGAAGACATTATTTAAATTCAGATTATCAAGATCCGTTAGGGTAACTCTCAAACTGCAGTAGAGCTTTCATATCGTAGAACTTATCACCTAGAAAATAAAGTTCAGAACAGTGTCCTAATTAAAAGTTATCGCCATTCATGCCTAGTGACAGTCGTCATAGAAAGAAACATATGACTGCAATCAATAGACCTCTAGTTTATGACTTGATGAAAATCTTATTATTAACTAGCTCCTTATTTCATATACCATTGTAACCAGATCGGTATTACGAACCAGCTGCTGTGTTAAGCCAGCTGCTGCGATTCGCATTTTGTCCCTATACAACACCAGTGAGTATCTTTGTTACATGTCTTCTCACGTGCAGCGTTGGCTATCAACACGAAGAAATAGATTCTTTACTACAGTTGTCCAGTGTGGACAGGGATTTGATTAACTTTTTTATTTTTTTGCCAGTTGAAATCAAATGTCAGGGAAAACTACAGGTAACGCTGCTTAAGTGTAAAATGGTATTTCTCAGATCATATTTTACTTATAGACCTGTACCTCACAGATAATCCCTTACAAATGACACTGACCAACGTCATTATTGTGATTTAAGAGTCGTAAAGTTCAACTAGTAGTACCTACTTCGAAAAAGTTAGCTTTTTTGGTCTTTTTACAAAGGTACGTGAAGAAGAAAGAATAAGATTTAGCTTCCTCATGAAATTTTAAGTTATTTCGACAGACATTGATGACCATGTAGTATTTGATCGGTGAAAAGTAAAAGCACACGGAATAGTTCCTCAGATAAGTGAGTGCTTCTAAGACTTGTGAAGTAACAGAACCCATTAGGTTGTCCTCGAAGGCGATTGTTCATGTCATACTAGTGTAGGGTATCATCAGGAATGGCACAGGGAAGTGTGATACGCCGGCTGTTATTTTCTGTGTATATAAATGAGTTGCAGACAGGGTGAGCAGCACCCTGTGGCCGTTTGCTGATGATACTGTGAAGTGTGGGAAGGTGACATCGTTGACTGAGTGTAGGAGGATACAGGATGACTTAGACAAAATTTCTAGTTGGTGTATTGAATGGTAGCTAGCTCTACATGTAGAAATAAGTAAATTAATGCAGATGGGTAGAAATAACAAACCCACAATTTCGAGCATAGTATTAATAGTGTGCTGCGTGATACAATCACATAGATTAAACATCTGGGCGTAACGTTGTGAAACAATATGAAATGGAATGGGAATGTAAGGATTGTAGTAGGGAAAGCGAATGGACGACTCTGGTTTATTGAGAGAATTTAGGAAAGTATGGTTTATCTGCAAAACAGACCGCATATAGGACACTAGTGCGACCCATTGTTCGAGTGTATGAGGTCCGCACAAGATCGAATTAGAGGAAGACACAGTAGCAGTTAAGAAGCGGACAGCTAGATTTGTTACTGTTAGTTTCGAGCTACACGAAATCATTCGAGAGATGCTTCGGGAACTCAGACGGGAATCATTGGAGGGAAGGCGACGTTCTTGTCGAGAGGCACTATTGAGAAAATTTGGAGAACCGGCATTTGAGCCTGACTGCAGAACGATTCTACTGTCGCCAACGTACATTTCACGTAAGGACCATGAAGATAAAATTAGAAAGATTGGTGCTCGTACGGAGACATACGGACATTTTTCCCTCGCTCTATTTGCTAGTGGAACAGGAAAGCTGATTTTTTCGTGGAGGGTTTGGAAGATCGAGCGTTGAACATCGCTTCCATCCGTCCATCCTGCTTCTTCTGATATGAATACGATACATTTTTAACCTGGCCACCTGACATTGAGGGGGTGCAGCAGTTCGTCGATTGTATTAAAGGTATACATCCTAACGTGAGATTTACAGCGGTGATGGAGAAGGAAGGGGAGAACAGAAGCATAAGGACCTGTATTTCAAAGGCCGTAGCTTTCACGATCCAGTTCAGGAGGCAGCACTACTGAACGCCTTAATACACAGACCCAGAACAGTTTTGGAAAAGGAGCACCTTGGCTCCGAGATAAATCATCTGACGACGGAGTTCAGAAGGAACATGTACTCAGTCCCTGGTACTGGGTCAACGCTGGTCGAGGGAAGTAAGATATGACGCTGTTCAACAAAGCCAGCAGGACCACCGTACAGTGCGGATTCCATTCTAAGTTGCAACAAGTAGTAACATAGGTAGGGCGCTCAAGAGGCTATGATCAATGGTCCTTCCACCACTCAGGAAAGCTAAGCGATGTGAGCAATTAGAGGATTAATTAGAATATGCAATAAGGCGTGAAACTTAAAATATGTGTTTGAAAATGAATCACGGTTGAAATTGGCCAGTTGCACGGATAATGAACGTACACTGCCTATTTGGAACGTTCTTCCATTCTCAGAACACGCTGAGGCTGTGGACCTCCACAAAAACAAATTTAAAAAAAAATAAGGGAATGTTGTTATCTGTTAAAGGTAATTCGGATTTATAAAGTTCCTTGTTCGTGGCCGGCCGCTGTGACCGAGCGGTTCTACGCGCTTCAGTCTGGAACCGTGCGAACGCTACGCTCGCCGGTTCGATTCCTGCCTCTGGCATGGATGTGTGTGTTGTCCTTAGGTTAGTTAGGTTTAAGTAGTTCTAAGTCTAGGGGACTGATGGCCTCAAAGTCCCATAGTGCTTAGAGTCATTTGAACCATGTGAACCTTGTTCGTGTAGCAGCAGTTACATGGGGCAGTTTATATGTACTATTGCTAATCCTGTGTTGAACGCGAATTGAGAAATCAGAGGTGGTTGGCGAGCCACTTTTAAACAAAAACAAGAAGATCTGAACATACAAAACTTTTGGTCTATGCTCCGAACTATCGGGACTCTGTGTTTAGAGAAATAGTTGGTACTAATGCGATAAAAACATTAATAGGAACACCGGTTTGCACTTAGGAATGATTGGAAGCGTGCAGTTGCTAATGAAAGTGCGCAGAGGAAGACTTTCTCGTTGTCTGCTGCCTGGTACGCAGTAGAATCCGCCACCTCAGCAATCACTATCTCCGCAATGCCATCACGACATAACTCAACCAACAGACACTGTCCGGTGGTAGAAAAGTGGGAGTCTCGCCAGTTTCATGACAGGTAGTCCCTAACGACGGTAATGGAGGCGGTCATTGAAAGCCTTTGATTTTATCCGAATTTAAAGCACAATGTCAATCAAGAATTTCTTATCCGAGAACTCCGTTGAGAAAGTCATCGTTTCTGTGAAAGTGATTTGTGAAGGAAGTTTAGTTACAAGGCGTTTATCACTATATACGACGTATGAAAGAGGTGGTTCAAGTTTTAAAAATTTATGAGAGAAAAGGTTTGAAGAGTATTAGGGAAAATCATTGGAGAATTGCTTTTATGTGAACTTACATGTGCATTGAAATAATTTTGTAGCGATTAACGCAATTATAACCAAAAATAAGAAGTGAATAGTCCAAACTACAGATTCTCACCTATGTATTTTCACGAAAATACGAGCGAAGTCTATAACCAATAATACAATTTTTGTAAGGTAAACTTAAGTAAGAGCGTGTCAGCTTCGATACCATACAATCTATGTAGCATCGTTGGAGGGTCCGCAGCTCGTGGTCGTGCGGTAGCGTTCTCGCTTCCCGCGCCCGGGTTCCCGGGTTCGATTCCCGGCGGGATCAGCGATTTTCTCTGCCTCGTGATGACTGGGTGTTGTGTGATATCCTTAGGTTAGTTAGGTTTAAGTAGTTCTAAGTTCTAGGGGACTGATGACCATAGATGTTAAGTCCCATAGTGCTCAGAGCCATTTGAACCATTGTTGGAGGAACGAAGTCAAACACTCTCTGGACGTTTCAATAGCTTCAAAAATCTCAGTACGATGGAAGGAATCGTTTTAACGACAAGAAGTTTGCTCCTACCATTAGCTTAATTCTGCGAAAGCCTCAGAAAATACTGTGATTGTGAACGAAGAGAATAGGGTACAAATTGCGCTATGAAGATATCTCTAAATGGTGACCACTCCGAACCAACGAAGTGAACGCGATGACGAGTTTTTGCATTCACAACCGTTGCATCACCTACCTCACGACAGACAAAGTTTACTTTTCCCAAACCGATGGCTGCTTTCGGCTGAGAAGGTCGGTCATCAGGCGCCAGTAACATGAGTTGATTAAAACATTACCTGAAGCACACATCTGCAGCGGAGGCAAAGTGTAACAGTTTCTTCTGTTTATGTAGAAGTAGACTGGATTCCTTCTTATTGTAAGTTGTCGATCGCTTATTTCACTTGAATCAAGAGAAAGAACTGTTCACACATCATAACGTAACTTTAAACGTACCTTGTTTGTCTGTGTAGAAGGGTTTCCTCGGTTACTTATAAAGGAATGTTCTGTCTCTCTTGCGTCAGTGTTTTCTCCGTTTAACACGACCTTCAAAGGATTCCCTCAGCCCTTCTGTGTCAGTCTTTGGAAACAGGAGGGATATGCTGGGTGCCGATTGGCAGTTGGAAGCAGTTTCACAAAATTTCGGGGAAAATGCAGAGTGTCAGTTTCTTACTGTCACGAAGTTTCGGCCCTGAGTCTTCTGGCCATCTTCAGGTGTTTACTGGGGAATGTACGCTGAGCTCTCCTGTTTAAAACTGCACCGGTGCATGAGTGTTGTGCCCAGCGATGGTGCTCTTTTAAGCAGGAGAGGTCAATTTACTTTTGCCAGAATACACCTGAAGAAGGTCAGAAGACTCTGCGCTGAAGTATTGTGGCCGTAAGGGCCCTGCCGCACTGGGATGCCAAGGCATCTCTGCTGGCAGAGACGCCCGATTGGGCTGAATGGGGCCCCCCGCACCTGGCATCTACCTGACGCTGGCAGCGCTGCCAGCAGACCCGCCGCTCCAAGCCTCTGCTGACAGCGCTGCGAGACTGGCGGCGCTGCCAATGAAACACAGGGCGGCTTATGGGAGCTGCCGCACCCGGACGCCAGCAGACCTGCCACGCGCTACCTGCCGCTCACCTGTGCTCAGTTTTGTTGCAGTTTTGCTTGTGTGCCACCACGGATAGTTTCGATACGGAAGCTTTTATATGTGAAATTCAGGCGAGACCAGCAATTTGGGACACATCATCCGCGGATTATTCGAACCGCGAACTGAAAAAAACGTGTTGCGAACAAGTTGTTGATATTTTCGCAGGAAAAGAATCGTCTTTGGAAGTGAAGAAAGAATTCGGTAAGTGCTTACAAACATTTTATTTTTCGTTACTAAAGTTTACTGAACGTAGGTACTTTGCCACTTGAGGGGATCATGATTAACAAAATACTCTCAAAATTTGTCTGTCACTGCAAGTGCAGATCGACCGCTTATGCCTGAATGGCCTGCACATTCATTGTTCTCAAAACCAACTTCAAGTGACTCTTCATAGACGAATCCATCTCTTGCACGTACAAAATTATGCAAAGGACAACAAGCTTTAACTATATCTTGCGCAAAATCAATGCCCACATTTAGTGGACGATGAAAGATTCTTCACTTGTTGGAGAGGATACCAAAGGCACATTCTACATAACGCCTAGCCCTGGAAAATCTGTAATTGAAGATCTTCTTCTCGTAACTAAGATTATTTCCACTGTATGGACGCACCAAATTTTCACTCGTGCCAAAAGCCTCATCTCCTACCAACACATAAGGAAAAACAGCTTAATGTTTTTCTGTCAATGGTTAAGCTTTAGGTATCTTCAGGAAATTGTTCATTAGTTTCTTGTAAAATAAACTGTCTTTGAAAATTGCCGAATCATTACTTTTTCCACAAGCTCCGACGTCTACGAAAGTAAAGTTCTAGTTAGCATCGCACACAGCGAGCAAAACAATGGAAAAGTAAGTTTTGTAATTGTAGCACAAGGAACCTGAGTGAGCGGGCTTAGTCACTCGTACATGTTTGCCGTCAATAGCTCCAATGCAGTGAGGAAAGTTGGCATTCTTCTCGAAGGAATTTGCTTTTTTTAAACATTCCTGTGTTGTCGGCATAGCTTTACTTACGTAATTAAAAAATTTATCACTGTAATTTCTTAAATCATTGTATAGTGTATGAAATAATCCGTTTACATCACGATCAGCAATGAAGGGGTGTACCCACAAATACTTCTCTCTCTGCAGTCTCTTTCTCTGTCGACGACGCACACAAAACACTGCTACTAGCTCCTCTACGTCCATCGCGACACTGAGCGTAGTCTGAAGGAGTCCCCCCTGTGGCGTCCCTGCTGGCAGCCGCACCGGCAGACCGCGTGCTGGCAGCAGAGGTGCCAGCACAGATGCCGTGCCATCCCACTGCGGCATGGCTCTAAGCTAGTGACACGCGGCAGTTTTCCCGAAATTTCGTGCGACAGTCTACACACTGGGAAAGTTTTAATTCACACAGATGGAAGTAGTTTTGGAAACTGTGTAATTACTAATATCCATCAATATACAAAGTCTTCAAAATTTATTTATAAAAGAGGAATTGTGGTGCATCAACATTTTTATATTAGACGCTTGGATTCATCAACTGGAAATCGTACGTCAATAATTGTTTTTGCATTTTTATAGATATTACGCAACAAAATCGAAGACATTGTTCATTATTTACTTATTATATTAGAGACAGACAAGCGAAAAGAGGTGGATGGAAAATGGGTAACTGTTTATTATTTCAAAACTAATCGCCTCATCTGTTAATACATTTATCCCACTGTAATACGACATGGTCAACGCCTGCATGAACAAAGTTCGCGGTTGCACACGGAAACGTGATTGTACCTAGGCAAGCACTTCTTCGTCAGAAGCAGTGCGACGGCCACGAATTTCTTCCTTCAGGGCTCCAAAACAATGGAAAATGAATGGGGTGAGTTTGGGACTATACAGAGGATCTGTAAGGGCTTCCCAGCGAAACTTCTACAACGTAATCGAAACATCATGTGATCATATGATCGGACACTGTCCTGCAACAACATGATGCCGTCCGTCAACATTCCTGGGCGCCTGAAATGGCAGAAGCACAACTGGCGGAAGAACCGTTGCCGAATAATAGACACTTATGATCAAAAGATGTACGTGAGTCATAAATGAGGTATTATTTCTGGATAACCTAAACAATTTCTGGACGCAATACAATATTATGATGTTGCTGTTGTGGTCTTCAGTCCAGAGACTGGTTTGATGCAGCTCTCCATGCTACTCTATCCTGTGGAAGTTTCTTCATCTCCCAGTACCTACTGCAACATACGTCCTTCTGAATCTGCTTAGTGTATGCATCTCTTGGTCTCCCTCTACAATTTTTACCCTCCACACTGCCATCCAATACTAAATTGCTGATCCCTTGATGCCTCCTACCAATCGATCCTTTCTTCTAGTCAAGTTGTGCCACAAATTTCTCTCCTCCCCAATTCTATTCAATACCCCGTCATTAGTTACGTGATCTACGCATCTATTCTTCAGCATTTTTCTGTAGCACCACATTTCGAAAGCTTCAGTTCTCTTCTTGTCTAAACTATTTATCGTCCACGTTTCACTTCCATGCTAGAAATGCAGATTTGCCTTTCCTTAATCTAGCTTCTAAGATTAGTCGTCAGTATTGCCTGACGTGTTCCAACATTTCTACGGAATCCAAACTGATCTTCCCCGAGGTCGGCTACTACGTGTTTTTCCATTCGTCTGTAAATAATTCGTGTTAGTATCTTGCAGCCGTGGCTTATTAAACTGATAGTTCGGTAGTTTTCACATCTGTCAACACCTGCTTTCTTTGGGATTGGAATCATTATATTCCTCTTGAAGTCTGAGGGTATTGCGGCTGTCTCATACACCTTGCTCACCAGATGGTACTGTTTTGTCAGGACAGGCTCTCCCAAGGCTATCACTAGTTCTAATGGAATTTTGTGTACTCCCGGGCCCTTGTTTCGACTTAGGTCTTTCAGTGCTCTGCCAAGCTCATCACGCAGTACCATATATCCCACTTCATCTTCGACTACATCCACTTCAATTTCCATAATATTGTCCTCAAGAACATCGCCCTTGTATAGCCCCTCCATATACACCTTTCTGCTTTCCCTTCTTTGCTTAGAACTGGGTTTCCATCTGAGCTCTTGCTGTTCATGGAAGTGGTTCTCTTTTCTCCAAAGGTCTTTCTAATTTTCCTGTAGGCAGTACCTATCTTACCCCTAGTGATATATGCCTCTGCATCCTTACAGCAGCGCAGGGTTAGCCGAGCGGTCTTGGGCGCTGCAGTCATGGACTGGGCGGCTGGTCCCGGCGGAGGTTCGAGTCCTCCCTTGGGCATGGATGTATGTGTTCGTTCTTAGGATAATTTAGGTTAAGTAGTGTGTAAGCTTAGGGACTGATGACCTTAGCAGTTAAGTCCCATAAGATTTCACACACACATCCTTACATTTCTCCTCTAGCCTTCCCTGCTTAGCCATTTTGCACTTCCTGTCGATCTCATTTTTGAGATGTTTGTATTCTTTTTTGCCTGCTTCATTTACTGCATTTTTGTATTTTCTCCTTTCATCAATTAAATTCAATATTTCTTCTGCTACCCAAGGATTTCTACTAGCCCTCGTCTTTTTACCTACTTGATTCTCTGCTGCCTTCATTACTTCATCCCTCAGAGCTACCTATTCTTCTTCTACTGTATTTCTTTCCCCCCTTCTTTTCAATCGTTCCCTGATGCTCTCCCTGAAACTTTGTACAACATCTAATTTAGTCAGTTTATCCAGGTCCCATCTCCTTAAATTCCCACCCTTTTGCAGTTTCTTCAGTTTTAATCTACAGTTCATAACCAATAGATTGTGGTCAGAATCCACATCTGCCCCTGGAAATGTCTTACAATTTAAAATCTGGTTCCTAAATCTCTATCTTACCATTATATAATCTATCTGAAACCTTCCAGCATCTCCAGGCTTTTTCCTTGTATACAACCTTCTTTTATGATTCTTGAACCAAGATTATGATTAAGTTATGCTCTGTGCAAAATTCTACCAGACGGCTTCCTCTTTCATTCCTTACCCTCATTCCATATTCTCCTACTACGTTTTCATCTCTTCCTTTTCCTACTATGGAATTCCGGTCACCCATGCCTATTAAATTTTCGTCTCCCTTCACTATCTGAATAATTACTTTTATCTCATCATACATTTCGTCATTTGTGGAGCTAGTTGGCTTATAAACTTGTATTACTGTGGTAGGCGTGGGCTTCGTATTAGTCTTGGCCACAATAATGGGTTCACTATACTGTTGTAGTATCTTACCCTCATTCCTATTTTTTTATTCATTATTAAACCTACTCCTGCATTACCCCATTTGATTTTGTATTTATAACCATGTATTTACCCGACCAAAAGTCTTGTTCCTCTTGCCACCGAACTTCGCTAATTGGCTCTGAGCACTATGAGACTCAACTGCTGAGGTCATTAGTCCCCTAGAACTTAGAACTAGTTAAACCTAACTAACCTAAGGACATCACAAACACCCATGCCCGAGGCAGGATTCGAACCTGCGACCGTAGCGGTCTTGCGGTTCCAGACTGCAGCGCCTTTAACCGCACGGCCACTTCGGCCGGCTACTTCGCTAATTCCCACTATATCTAACTTTAACCTATCTATTTCCCTTTTTAAATTTTCTAACCTACCTGCGCGATTAAGGGATCTGACATTCCACGCTCCGACCCTTAGAACGCCAGTTTCATTTTTCCTGATAACAACGTCCTCCTGAGTAGTCCCCGCCCGGAGATCCGAATAGGGAACTATTTTACCTCCGGAATATTTTACCGAAGAGGACGCCATTATCATTTAACCATACAGTAAAGCTGCATGCCCTCGGGAAAAATTACTTCTCTAGTTTCCCCTTGCTTTCAGGGGTTCGCAGTAGCAGCACAGCAAGGCCGTTTTGGTTAGTGTTACAAGGCCAGATCAGTCAATCATCCACACTTTTGTCCCTGCAACTACTGAAAAGGCTGCTTTCACTCTTCAGGAACCACACGTTTGTCTGGCCTCTCAACAGATACCCCTCCGTTGTGGTTGCACCTACGGTACGGCTATCTGTATCACTGAGGCACGCAAGCCTCCTCACCAACGGCAAGGTCCATGATATGTTGCTGTATTGTCATACGACCGTGACCTATTCGTCACCAATGCGAAACCATGGAACTCCAATGCAGGGATAGCACAGTGAAATGCAGCAGTTCATAGCGAAAATCTACTTAATGTAATCACTGCGGCTTTTCTTATTGGAGTACTGCAGTGCGGGTATCCCAATAACGACCTGCCATGTTCACATCAGCCATAGTCAAGTGTGCATATTCTTCAATAATACGACCCCTCTAGCGAGGCCGCGCCGGGTAGACGTCCGATCTAGGGCGCCTTGTTACGGTCCGCGCGGATCCCCCGTCGGAGGTTCGAGTCCTCCCTCGGGCATGGGTGTGTGTTGTCCGTAGCGTAAGTTAGTTAAGGTAGTGCTTAAGCTTAGGGACCGATGACCTTAGCCGTTTGGTCTCATAAGACCTTACCACAACTTTTTTCCTCTAGCAAGGACGAAAGTAACTTTTGCATTATATGTTACAGCCAAGTAACATAGCTCGATGAAACTTGGACCATACAGAGAGAAAACTGTTACACTGTAGTACAGAAGGTAACTGGAGGAATTAGTCAGACCAACAGAGAAACTCAGAAAAAGCTTCAAAAACCCAAGATCGCTAGTGAAACATTGATTTGTAAGTAGGCTGTTTAGGTTTCTACGTTGGTAACGCCACGTAGTGCTGTGTATGAAAATCACTGACTGTGCTGTGTGCACTCTGTTGCTGGTTGGACTCATTGTTGGAATATTCGCTTTTGTAGCGCTGGGCAGTTGGATGTGAACAGCGCGTAGCTTGTGCAGTTGGAGGTGAGCCGCCAGCAGTGGTGGATGTGGAGAGAGGGATGCCAGAGTTTTGAGCGGACGATCAGGACGTGTGTGCGTCAGAAAAAGGAAATTTGTTTAAAAATGTTCAAATGTGTGTGAGATCTTATGGGACTTAACTGCTAAGGTCATCAGTCCCTAAGCTTACACACTACATAACCTAAATTATCCTAATGACAAACACACACACCCATGCCCGGGGGAGGATTCGAACCTCCGCCGGGACCAGCCCCACAGTCCATGACTCATCTAATCCTGCGCGGCGAAATTTGTTTAACTGGATGTCACAAAATTATATATATATATATATATATATATATGATGATTTTTGAATGCTATTAGGGTAAATACATTGTTTGTTCTCTGTCAAAATCTTTCATTTGCTAACTGTGCCTATCAGTACTTAGTGCTTTCAGTAGTTAGAATCTTTCATTTAGCCGGCAGTATTGGCGCTCGCTGTATTGCAGATTTTTGTGAAGTAAGTGATTCGTGAAAGGTATAGGTTACTGTTAGTCAGGACCATTCTTTTGTAGTGTAGGGATCATTGAAAGTCAGATTGCGTAGCGCAAAAAAAAAAAAAAAAAAAAAAAAAAAAAAAAAAGTGTCAGTTTAGTGATGATCAGAGTAAGTAAAGAGAGAACTCTCTGAGTATATTCAGTTTTGATCAGCTGTTTGAAAATCAAACAACATAAGAGGATTACCAGCACAGTAATTCGTAATTTTCTCTAAGGGGACGTTTCAAATTTCGATAACCAGTGTCGATAAGACTACATTATCATCTCCGAATCTTATGCTCTACAAATTCACATAATCTCCTCCATCTGTGCTGTGTGTCTAGCGATCTTGGCTTTTGAAGTATCTCTTATGATTTAATTACATCGCAGGCCGCCCTCATTCTGGCATAACGTCTGGAATGTATAGAAATAACACATTTATTCAACGACAACAATGAACTTTACAAAAGACAGGGCATTTTTCCAATTAGGCTGTGTACCATGGACAGCAATGCATGGTCTGCAACGTGCTGCCGTGCTGACCACACGGCTGCTAACGGGTTCTTGTGGTAAGGCGTTCCACTGCTTCACCACCGTTGTTGACAGAGGTCGTTGGTGCATGTGGCAGTGCCACAATACGTCTCCCCAATGATTCCCATCATCGTCGACTGTATTTAAATCATGGGGGCGATGTCGAGGGGAGGGCACACCAATATTCGTCTGATAACCTCTCGTTCCAAGAGATCCTAACCCTGTGCTGTTCGATGCCGTCGCGCATTGTCATCCATAAAAATGAACTCAGGGTCGAATGCATCTCTGAAAAGATGTGTGCGTGTACCGCGTTCAAGGTTTGAGGGTCAGCATGTTCATGCAACGTTATGCTTCCTCACACCATTATAAGTGGAACACCAAAACGATCACGTTCGACACTGTTGCTGAGCGCGTTATGAGTTCCCACCTCTCGCCCTAGGAGGGTACGTCCAGATTCAATAAGACTGCTCTCGTCCGAGAAAAGCTCATCATTGGTCCAGTCCCTATGCTCCTTGCACCATAGCAGACGGTATCCCCCATGCCCTGAGCCAACGGGACACAACGTACTGGTCCTCTGGCAAAGACACCACCCCCTTGCAGTCACCGTGCGACCGTGGAGCATGAGATTGTGTGCTTTGAGTCCTGTTAAATGGTTGCAACTACACTCACTGTTTGATGTGGGTCCCTTCTTGCCTGCCGTACAAAGTAGTGGTCATCTGCTGCAGTAGTTGACAGAGTCTGACCAGCGCCTCTCCTTTGGTGAGCAGTGCATAAGGGTCGGAACGCTTCCCATGCACATGAAACAATGCTGTGAGCAATACCGACTTTCTGGGCTACACTCGTCACGCTTCTTGCTTTCAGTTACCCGATGATTCTTCCCAGTGTGGCCGGCCGTTGTGGCAGAGCGGTTCTACGTGCTTCAGTCCGGAACCGCGCTGCTGCTACAGTCGCAGGTTCGAATCCTGCCTCGGGCATGGATGCATGTGATGTCCTTAGGTTAGTTAGGTTTGAGTAGTTCTAAGTCTAGGGGACTGATGACCTCAGATGTTAAGTCCCATAGTGCTTACAGCCACTTTTTTTCCCAGTGTGAATTCATCAATATGTCGTCTCCGGGCCATGCTGTAATGAAGAGCACCGCCAAAGTACACCCTAACTGCTCGCTGATTGACACACACTTTTTTTCCCGTTCCGTCAACTGTCTTTTTTTGCGGACCCTGAAGTCATGCTGACTTCAGTCTAGCTCTATGTGCTCGACTGGGATACCACTGGTTCGCACACATCTTTTCGTTTCCAACGAGTGGTTAATACGAGGGTTGGAACTTTAATAGTGGCAACTATTTATTTACAGCTCGTAAAAAATAGATACGTGCTTCAAAGTTTTACTGAGCTTCAAAGTAGTGACCAGCATTGTATCTAGCCCGTTGCCAGCGATGTGGAAGTCTTAGCAGTGCCAGTTGTGTTCACAGTTCGAGCGGTACGGTCTATTTCTCGACGAATTTGTAGCAGTTCTGAAGCGAATGTCGTGAAGTGTTTCCTTCAGTTTAGATATCAACTCACGAGGGCTTAAATCGGGGGTTGTGTTCCAAAAATGAACAGCATAGAGACAGAAGTGATGACACTTTCTGCAGGACCTGACCATCATTTTGGAGGACAATGCTCAAGCACGTACAGTGCAAGCTGTTACTGACTTGTTTGACTGATGGGGCTGCTACAGGGTGTTTCAAAAATGACCGGTATATTTGAAACGGCAATAAAAACTAAACGAGCAGCGATAGAAATACACCGTTTGTTGCAATATGCTTGGGACAACAGTACATTTTCAGGCAGACAAACTTTCGAAATTACAGTAGTTACAATTTTCAACAACAGATGGCGCTGCGGTCTGGGAAACTCTATAGTACGATATTTTCCACATATCCACCATGCGCAGCAATAATATGGCGTAGTCTCTGAATGAAATTACCCGCAACCTTTGACAACGTGTCTGGCGCAATGGCTTCACATGCAGATGAGATGTACTGCGTCAGCTGTTCAATTATTTCTGGATTCTTGCGGTACACCTGGTCTTTCAAGTGTCCCCACAGAAAGAAGTCACAGGGGTTTATGTCTGGCGAATAGGGAGGCCAATCCACGCCGCCTCCTGTATGTTTCGGATAGCCCAAAGCAATCACACGATCATCGAAATATTCATTCAGGAAATTAAAGACGTCGGCCGTGCGATGTGGCCGGGCACCATCTTGTATAAACCACGAGGTGTTCGCAGTGTCGTCTCAGGCAGTTTGTACCGCCACAAATTCACGAAGAATGTCCAGATAGCGTGATGCAGTAATCGTTTCGGATCTGAAAAATGGGCCAATGATTCCTTTGGAAGAAATGGCGGCCCAGACCAGTACTTTTTGAGGATGCAGGGACGATGGGACTGCAACATGGGGCTTTTCGGTTCCCCATATGCGCCAGTTCTGTTTATTGACGAAGCCGTCCAGGTAAAAATAAGCTTCGTCAGTAAACCAAATGCTGCCCACATGCATATCGCCGTCATCAATCCTGTCCACTATATCGTTAGCGAATGTCTCGTGCAGCAATGGTAGCGGCGCTGAGGGATTGCCGCGTTTGAATTTTGTATGGATAGAGGTGTACACTCTGGCGCATGAGACGATATGTGGACGTTGGCGTCATTTGGACCGCAGCTGCAACACGGCGAACGGAAACCCGAGGCCGCTGTTGGATCACCTGCTGCACTAGCTGTGCGTTGCCCTCTGTGGTTGCCGTATGCGGTCGCGCTACCTTTCCAGCACGTTCATCCGTCACGTTCCCAGTCCGTTGAAATTTTTCAAACAGATCCTTTATTGTATCGCTTTTCGGTCCTTTGGTCACATTAAACCTCCGTTGAAAACTTCGTCTTGTTGCAACAACACTGTGTTCTAGGCGGTGGAATTCCAACACCAGAAAAATCCTCTGTTCTAAGGAATAAACCATGTTGTCTACAGCACACTTGCACGTTGTGAACAGCACACGCTTACAGCAGAAAGACGTCGTACAGAATGGCGCACCCACAGACTGCGTTGTCTTCTGTATCTTTCACATCACTTGCAGCTCCATCTGTTGTTGAAATTTGTAACTACTGTAATTTCGAAAGTTTGTCCGCCTGAAAATGTACTGTTGTCCCAAGCATATTGCAACAAACGGTGTATTTCTATCGCTGCTCGTTTAGTTTTTATTGCCGTTTCAAATATACCGGTCATTTTTGAAACACCCTGTAAGTGCTGTACCACCTACTGCAGTCCCCTGACTTAAGCCCTCGTGAGTTCAACTCGATTTCTAAACTGAAGGGAACACTTCACGACATTCGCTTCAGAATTGCTACAAATTCGTCGTGCAATAGACCGTGCCGCTCAAACTGTCAACACAACTGGCTCTGCTAAGAGTATCCTACGACTTCCACATCGCTGGCAACGGGTTATACACAATGCTGATGACTACTTTGAAGGTCGTTAAAACTTTGAAACACGTATTTATTTTGTACGAGCTGTAAATAAATAGTTGCCACTATTAAAGTTCCAACCCTCGATTGTTAGGGCACTTTATCTGTCTCGCCCTTAAGTTTTGCAAAGCAGTGTAAAATTTTGACCACTCATAAGAAACTGAGGTGATTAGAAAAACACTTTCGTAAAAGGAGAGATAACACTAAAAATCAAAAGAAAGAAGCGGAGTACTGATACCAGAGCCGCAGATCTGCATGCGCGTTCGCGCCTCACTTTGTGTGTTCTACTACTCCACGTCAGCTTTCGCGTGAATCCGTTTCCCTTTCTCTTCACTGTAATGACAGAATCCTGAGTGCATTTTCTATTCATGTTAATGTGTTAACAACTCTAATCATTCCCACTCCCGTATTCTTGTTGCCTTTTAACATGTAGCAACAGCTAAATTACAAACACTGTCGAAACAAGTGCGAATATAGACCTACGCATACAGCCGATGATTATCTCTCGCGTTTCCAGCCGGCAGGCAGCGTTCAAACACTTCATATTACTGCTTACTTTCCGCGCAGTTGAGAGTAATCCGTTTCCCAACAGCGCGCCACCAATCACATTTTCCTCTTACTCAAAGCCTCCTCCGCTTACGCGTTCGATAATTGATCCAAAACCAACACAGTTTTGTGTGATACCTATCCCTCGGTGAAGCACTAGGATGATTGATTCTGCATGTTTCATTAGGTTTGATGACTGCACGCTGAAGTAGCCTATCAATCAGCCAGTCAATATTTGTCGTTGGCACACAGAATTTCACACTTGTTTCCGTATCAGATCAAACATGTGGAGTAAAGGCAGCGGAATGCATTTCAAGGATGGCGGTTTACATTCCAATGAGTACTCTATGTCATGGTATGGGACCAAAACCCAGTGCTCCAGAGATTCATTCAAGATCCAAGCTTGAGAACATTTCAGAACTAAATCCAGATCTTCTTCCTTTAATAGCTCTAGAATTACCTGCACAACTGCGGTGCAGTTCATTATCGACAGCACACTTGAAAATTTCGATGAGAAGCTTGTTCAGAGATGGATTGTGTAGGTTTCGCTACACATATATGCTTCCAAGACCACAGCAATAAATAACATGTGTCGCGACTGGTTTTGAGAAATGCGACAACTTACAGGGTGCATTTTGATACTGTGGCTCAAAAGAGCCTCTAACCAAATTGCGCGCCCATTGAGTATCGTCTCAGTTCAGTGACTCTGTTCGTGGTTACTTGTGAGAAAGCTCACAGCTCGTAGCAACTGACGAGAAGAAGATCAAAGCGATGTTTAGTGTTTCTCAAGGAAGTGTTATAGGCCCTCTGCTGTTCTTAATCTACAGGGTGATTCAAAAAGAATACCACAACTTTAGGAATTTAAAACTCTGCAACGACAAAAGGCAGAGCTAAGCACTATCTGTCAGCGAATTAAGGGAGCTATAAAGTTTCATTTAATTGTACATTTGTTCGCCATTTCAGCCAATAAAGTTTTTGGTCCTTTTTTCTTCGAAGGTGCTACTGTAACTGGACTACAGTATCTGGAGATGTTAGAGAATTGGCTGTTCCCTCAGCTCGAACAAGAAGCACAACAATTCATATTTCAGCAGGATGAAGGGCCACCACATTGGCACTTATCTGTCCATAACTACCTGAACGTCAACTACCCGAGGCCATGGATCTGCCGCCAGGCAGCCCGTGACAGAGCACGTCATCACTGGCCTCCAAGAAGCCCTGATCTTACCCCCTGCGATTTTTTCTTATGGGGGTATGTTAAGGATATGGTGTTTCGGCCACCTCTCCCAGCCACCATTGATGATTTGAAACGAGAAATAACAGCAGCTATCCAAACTGTTACGCCTGATATGCTACAGAGAGTGTGGAACGAGTTGGAGTATTGGGTTGATATTGCTCGTGTGTCTGGAGGGGGCCATATTGAACATCTCTGAACTTGTTTTTGAGTGAAAAAAAAACTTTTTAAATACTCTTTGTAATGATGTATAACAGAAGGTTATATTATGTTTCTTTCATTAAATACACATTTTTAAAGTTGTGGTATTCTTTTTGAATCACCCTGTATTTTAACGATTGAGGAGATAATCTGAAAAATCCACATAGATCGTTTGCATTCTGCCGTATACCGACAAGTAAAGTCATCGAAAGATCAAAACGATTTGCAAAATGATTCACGCAAGATAACTGTAGTATGTTGCAAAAAGTGGCAATCGACCGTAAACAATAAAAAGTGTGAGGTCCTCTACACGAGTACGAAGAAAAACACAACAAAATTTCGTTTACACAATAAATCCCGCAAATCCCAAGATTGTAGATTCAAATAAATACAACTACAAGCAACATAGAATGTAAAAAGAACATAGAATGTATTGTGCGGAAGTCGAACCGAAGACTGCGTTCAATTTGCAGAATACTTGAATGACGCAACAAATCTATTGAAGGGACAGCCTAATACACGCTTGTCCGTTATCTTCTCGAGAATTGCTGCGCGGTATAGTCAATTCGGATGGCACTCATCAAAACAAAAGCGTTTTTCGTTCTGGCGAAATTCCGCGAGATGTGCCACGCTCTTCCGTACGCGAAAATACTTTCTTGACTACCACAGATATGGGGATCTACGATCATTGTAATAAATTCAGGAAAATCAGAACTCGAATCGAAACATTTAGCTGTTCATTTTTACCACGTGCTGTTAGAGGTGTTCTATGACCCTTCCGCCAAACACTTTAGTTTGACGTGGCTATGGATGGAATGTGCATGTAAATGCTAAAAAGTGTGTGAAAAAACGCTGATCAAAACCCACTAGCATACGCCACAAGTGAGCCGTTGAAATGTGCTTATGGCATTCTTCGCCGGTAGTCCCCTTTCGGTGGATTCGGCCGCAATTTGTGCGTCGATGATGAACTGATTATGAGAACAACAACCAATCCGGAGCGGAGAAAATTCCGGACCCAGGAGGGAATAGAACCCGGGTCCCCGTGATAGAGAATAAGTAACGATAAACAAAAGACTACGAGCTGGTGACAAAAGAACAGCTCTACATCACAGGAAGGTTTGCTCTTGAAATTACGAGAGCCTAGTTTCCGAGGGAAGCAGTAGAGAGCAATTTTCACAAGCAAAAACAGCTTCGGGAGTGCACCAAGAGATTGTTATATGATAATGACCTGGTGGATAACGTCGGACATCCAACGAGTACTGCGGAGCATGCAGTTGCATACAGATAAGGGTCAACGCTAGAAAATTGTGACAAAATGCAGAAAGATCTGCAGAGGCCTGACTTTTGGTGCTGGGATAGGCAGTTGACTCTCAACATGAATAAATGCAAAGTAGTGTGCATAAACAGGCAGAGAGATCCATCACTGAATAATTACACGACTGCTGAACAATCATTGGAAGTAGTCACACCAATGAAATATCCAGGAATATGCATACTGACAAGGAACACATTGAGTGCGAGGTCGCAAAAGGCCAGAGACGATCACGGCATTCGGCGCCCCAAATATCGTCTTCCATACAACAACAATATTGGATGCTAACGTCAACACGGGGCGGGATTCGAGATACCCAATGTTGAGCACAGCACGAGGCTACGAAGCGTAGTTAAACTGATTAGTCGACGACTAACCCGCAACACTGCTACAGTGCTAGTAGAGTTGATAGAAAGCATAGTAGTGGTAACGACAAACAAAAGCAAACATTGCATTACATATGCAACAGTCACCGAAGTTGACATTTTGTCGGGAAGTAATCCAAGGAATTTGGCAGAGTGAGAAAGAAGTGGTAGATGAAATCGTACCTGCAAGATGAGACAGTGGAATGTGTGGTATTGTATATGCTCGACTGTGCAGACAACGTACATGAGAAGTGCAATGATTAAGCACGTGTCTTCGTCATATTGGGACCTGCTCCAAACAGGACTGAGAGAAGAAGCAGAACGTTTCGTCACAGTTTCATTCAACAAGCGCAAAATCGACACGGAGATACTGAGCCTACTCTAGTGGCAGAAGCTGCAAGAGTGGCGACGTGCATTATGGTCTGGTTTACTGATTAAGTTCCGAGAGCGTATTTTTCTAGAAGAGTCAACCAATATACAGGTTCCTCTCATGTACACTATGTGATCAAAAGTACCCGGACACCCCCAAAAACATACGTTTTTCATACTAGGTGCATTGTGCTACCACCCACTGCGACGTACTCCATATCAGCGACTTCAGTAGTCGTTAAACATCGTGAGAGAGCAGAATGGGGCGCTCCGCGAAACTCATGGACGTCGAACATGGTCAGGTGATCGGGTGTCGCTTGAGTCATACGTCTGTAAGCGAGATTTCCACACTCTTAAACATCCGTAGGTCCACTGTTTCCGATGTGATAGTGAAGTGTAAACATGCAGGGACACGTACAGTCTGTTGACTGAGACCGTCGACAGTTGAAGAGCGCCGTAATGTGTAATAGGTAGACATCTATCCAGACCATCACACAAGAATTCCCAACTGCATCAGGACCCACTGCAAGTAATATGACAGTTAGGCGGGAGGTGAGAAAACTTGGATTTCATGGTATAGCGGCTGCTCACAAGCCACACATCACGCCAGTAAATGCCAAACAACGCCTCGCTTGGTGTAAGGAGGGTAAACATAGGACGATTGAACAGTGGAAAAACGTTGTGTGGAGTGACGAATCACGGTACAAAATGGTTCAAATGGCTCTGAGCACTATGGGACTCAACTGCTGAGGTCATTAGTCCCCTAGAACTTAGAACTAGTTAAACCTAACTAACCTAAGGACATCACAAACATCCATGCCCGAGGCAGGATTCGAACCTGCGACCGTAGCGGTCTTGCGGTTCCAGACTGCAGCGCCTTTAACCGCACGGCCACTTCGGCCGGCATCACGGTACACAACGTGGCGATCCGATGGCAGGGCGTGGATATGGCGAATGCCCGGTGAACATCATCTGCCAGAGTGTGTAGTGCCAGCAGTAAAATTCGGAGGCGTTGGTGTTATGATGTGGTCGTGTTTTTCTTGGAGGGGGCCTGCACCGCTTGTTGTTTTACGTGGCACTATCACAGCACAGGCCTACAATGATGTTTTAAGCACCTTCTTGCTTCCCACTGTTGAAGAGAAATTCGGGGACGGCTATTGTACTTTCAACACGATCCTGCACGTGTTCATAATGCACGGCCTGTGGCTTAGTCGTTACACGACAGTAACACCCCTGTAATGGACTAGCCTGCACAGAGTCCTGAGCTGAGTCCTACGGAACACCTTTGGTGTATTTTGGAACGCCGACTTCGTGCCAGGCCTCACCGACCGACATCGATACCTCTCCTCAGTGCAGCACTCCGTGAAGAATGGGCTTCCATTCACCAAGAAACCTTCCTGCACTTGAATGAACGTATGCCTGCGAGAGCGGAAGCTGTCATCAAGGCTAAGGGTGGGCCAACACCATAATGAATTCCAGCATTACCGATGGAGGGCGCCACGAGCTTTTTTAAGTCGTTTTCAGCCACATTTACGGGTACATTTAATCACAAAGTGTATGTATTTCGAAAAGACATTACTATCATGCGAGGATAATATCGAATGTAAGTCTCCCGTACTCGACGCCTTTGCGTATTCTCCACAACTGACCTTCCGCCATATGGTGGAGGGTGTTTGTGGTCCCACCACGTTTCCTCCACGAACCTATTTCAATTGCGAATGGCATCCGGGAACAACGAATGTCAGTAATCACCTGTATGCGGTCCAATTTTTCAAATATTCCATTCACCGTCGCTTCATGAGATCTTCGTGGGAGAAAGACATATGCTGAATTGCTTTCTTTTTTTCATAGGTATATCATGAAATCCGTACTCTGTGTATCATTGTCACTTCCACCTCTTTCTTGTTGCAGTCGCGAATCGTTCGCAGGAAGAAAGATTTCCGGTAAGCCTCCGTGTGAGTTCGAATCTTTTAATGTTGTGTCCAGTTCTTCAGTCATGGGATTCGTACGTTGACCGAAAGATGGGGAGAAAGCAGTGGCCAGCAAAGGCTAGTGCTTTGAATCGTAAATTTTCAAAGCAAGGCCTAGAAGTTCTAGGAACGATGGCGGAAGCATAGCTGTTCCTCCAATATGTGAGAAAATATTCATTTCTTGTGAATACATCGACATGGAATGAAACAGGCAGTGAACTTTCTTTTTCCTGAAAATCAAACCATATGAAGAGAAGGACTTTTGTTTAGAAGAAAATGCTTAATTAGAACAGTTTCAAACACGGAAAAAATCGCAACACAAAGAATAATGTAGAGCAATTAAATTTCGGGAATACATTTGTCTCGGTAACATAAGATTAATGCAGCATCACGGGTTAATTTAAGTGCGAGGAAGCCCACTGCAAATGTGAAATTCTGGTACATTAATAAACGGTGTAACCTCAGATTGTTGAATGTATCCATGCAAACGTGCGTACATTGTGTTGTTACAGGTGCCGGATGTCAGTTTCGTGGGATGGAGTTCCACGCCTGCTGCATTCGTTCGGTCTATACAGGGACGGTTAATTCTTTTTGTGGATGACGCTGATGTCCCGTACGTGCTCCACCGGAAACAGATCTGATGATCGAACATACCAAGGGACATTTCGACCCTCTGTATAGCATGTGGGTTTACAACAGCGGTATGTGGAAGAGCACTATTCTATTGGAAAACACTCCTGGAATCATCAGATTGACGTACAAATTTGCAGTCAGGGTGCGTGGGGTAGCCATAAGGATGCTCCTACCATCATACCAATTCGCATCCCAGATCATATCTCCGGTTGTAGGTCCTGTGTGTCTAGCACGCACTCAACTAGCCACCTCCTAACCAGCATACGGCCATCACTGGCACCGAGGTGGAACTAGCTTTCATCATAAAACACAACAGTCTTCCATCCTCCCTCCAACGAGCTCTCGCATGACATCACTGAAGTAGTAACTGTGGGTGGTTTGGGGTGAGTGGAACGCCCGCTTGATGGCGTCTGGCTCGGAGTTGTCCTTGAAGTAACCCGTTTGTAACAATTAGTTGTGTCACTGCGGTGCCAACTACTGCTCAAATTGCACGCCGAAGACGATAGTCTCCCTTGATCGTCTGGAGCCCGGTCTTCTTGCGACTGGACGTTCTCGTGGTCGTGTCAGTGGCTACACTCTGCGAACACTTTCTGCAGTATCGTAGAAGGAACATCTAGCTGCTCGTAGCCCTATGACCACGTTCAAAGTCAGTGACGTGTAGATCATGACGTCTTTGTCGTCTTAAAGTCATTCTTGACTAACATCATCATCTCCAATCTCTAAGGTAACTAACTGAGCCGTGCACGGCTCGTGTTCATGCCATTTATTCATTGTCATCTTCTGTTACGGTACTGCCACCTTGTTTTCTTATTCCATTTACTGGCGTCAATAACTTCCTGCCTTATTTGCCCGTGAGCGGCAGCAGCATCTCGCATCGATAAGTGCACTGTCGTACCATCGCTGGAGCGACCGATACTATTTCCGGGTCGTCGTGTGTCTGGCAGTCAGTTGGAGACGGACAAGCAGTGCAGTCGGGACGCAGCAGCAGTGAAGTCGGGGAGGGAGCGCCGGTGAGGCGCCGACAGCCATTGCTCGCCGACCGCTGGCGACACGCGTGAACCGTCCGACGGAAGGAGATTGGAGCGGGACGGCCGTTGGTTGGTCGTTCGGTTGGTCGTCTCATCGGCGGACGTATACTTGGTCCTTTCACCGTTTCCGGGCCTGGGCAGTTGGTCGGTTGGCGTGGAGCAGCGAGAAAGTTTCAGTGGCGCGTGTCTGGCCGGCGCCGCTGGCGAGGTCTACGCGCGGTCGGAGTGTGAGGGTGGTGGTGGTGGTTAGTGTTTAACGTCCCGTCGACAACGAGGTCATTAGAGACGGAGCCCAAGCTCGGGTTAGGGAAGGATTGGGAAGGAAATCGGCCGTGCCCTTTCAAAGGAACCATCCCGGCATTTGCCTGAAACGATTTAGGAAAATCACGGAAAACCTAAATCAGGATGGCCGGAGACGGGATTGAACCGTCGTCCTCCCGAATGCAAATCCAGTATGCTAAGCACTGCGCCACCACGCTCGGTGGAGTGTGAGGGGCTGTTCCCATTGCTATGAGGTCCGTGGCTCACCGATCCGGGACACGAAAGTTGAGTCTTTAATTAATCTACCAGCCAGACCCAACTGTTCACATTGTGTCGTTTGAATTTCGTTGTCGGCTGTTGGGACTCTGTGGTACTGAGCGAAAGACATGCTTATCCTCTAGCGCGTTAGTCCCGTGGAGCAAGTGAAGTCCTGCTTGCTGGTCAGTATGACATTCCTGAATTCACCGATTTCGGCCGGTGTGGCCGAGCGGTTGTAGGCGCTTGACTCTGGAACAGCGCCACCGCTACGATCGCAGGTTCGAATCCTGGCTCGGGCATGGGTGTGTGTGATGTCCTTAGGTTAGTTAGGTTTAAGTAGTTCTAAGTTCTAAGGGACTGATGACCTCAGAAGTTGAGTCCCATAGTGCTCAGAGCCATTTGAACATTTAAACCTGATTTTCGTCCTCATAGTGGCGCTACTAGCGGTACTCTACGCGACTGGTGCGAAATTTGAATATGAATAATCTTTCAGACGTAGAAACACGCTTGTCAACTTCCATTAACATCGCACTTTTGTTTCTTGGTCCGGGTTCGATTCCCCGCAGCGTCAGGGATTTTCACCTGCCTCGAGATGACGGGGTGTTTGTGTTGTCCTCATCATTTCATCATCATTCATGAAAGTGGCGAGATTGGGCTGAGAAAAGGTTGGGAATTTGTACGGGCGCTGACAACCGCGCAGTTGAGCGCCCCACAACTCAAGCATCATCATCATCACCTTTCTTGGGGTCTGCGGCTCGTGGCCTTGAGGTAGCGTTCTCGCTTCCGGCGATGGGGGTCCCGAGTTCGATTCCCGGCGGGGTAAGGGATTTTCTTCTGCCTCAAGATGACTGGATGTTGTGTGTCTTTCATAATCATTTCACTCGAAAGTCGCCGTAGTGGCGTTAAAGAACTTGCGGAGCGGCAGCCGAACCGCCCCGCGAGGGGTCTCCCGGCCACCAATGCCATACGCTCATTATTATTATTATCTTTATTGGTGTTGTGTGTTTTAAGACACGCAGTTTCAAAGAAATAAAATGACGCCGTGTGTGGCAGATAGTCGCCTGGAGAGTTGTTCTCACGCTGTGAAACGCGAACAAGTCGCACAGAGTTGAATAGGGACGCGGGAGCGCAGCGCTTTTTCCGGCGCCCGCGTCGCCGTTTGCTCGCTCGCACTCTTTCCGCCGCCGCCCTCACTTCGTATGCGGCTGCAGCACTTGTCGCGGCCGGCTGGCTGCGCCGCGCCGCGCTAACTAACTTTGCATAATGCCGTACAAGTGGCGCCCGGGAGCCCAGGCCGCAGCCGCCGCCGCCGCCGGCACGATGACGCAGCACCGCCTCATCAATACCCCGGCGCCCGCCTCGGCGCGCTGACGCTGACGTTGACGGGCGGCGGGCCCAAGGCTGGCGCCGCAGTTCGCTCTACTGCACCGCAGTGACGCCTCCACCTCGAGGATTTAACTCTGCAGTGCTGGATTTGTCAACAGCCCTCATTGGGAAGTTAGGCAATGTTAACCTCGGTCAGTAATTTAAGATTGACTGAAACTGACAAGGGAACCTCCCCATCGCACCCCCCTCAGATTTAGTTCAAATGGCTCTGAGCACTATGGGACTTAACTTCTGTGGTCATCAGTCCCCTAGAACTTAGAACTACTTAAACCTAACTAACCTAAGGACATCACACAACACCCAGTCATCACGAGGCAGAGAAAATCTCTAACCCCGCCTCAGATTTAGTTATAAGTTGGCACAGTGGATAGGCCTTGAAAAAATGAACACAGATCAATCGAGACAACAGGAAGAAGTTTTGTGGAACTATGCAAAAATAAGCAAAATATACAAACTGAGTAGTCCATGAGCAGGATAGGCAATATCAAGGATAGTCTAAGCTCAGGAGCGCCGTGGTTCCGTGGTTAGCGTGAGCAGCTGCGGAATGAGAGGTCCGTGGTTCAAGACTTCCCGCCAGTGAAAAGTTTGATTTTTTATTTTCAGTTTATGTGACAAACTCTTATGTTTTCATCACTTTTTTGGGAATCGGTTGATCAATGAGCTTGCGATCAAATGTTTTCGTTTCGCATTGGAGAGGCACGTCCTTTCGTCTACTAATCGCACGGTTTTGCGGTGCGGTCGCAAAACACAGACACTAAACTTATTACAATGAACAGAGACGTCAATGAACGAACGGATAGATCATAGCTTCGCGAAAATAAACAATGTAAACTTTTCACTCGAGTCAAGACTTGAACTAAAGCCCTCACGTTGCGCAGCTGCTCACGCTAACCACGGGACCACGGCGCTCCTGGGCTCTCATTATCCCTGATATTGCCTATCTTGCGCATGGACTGCCCAGTTTGTATATTTTGCTTATTTTTTCATAGTTCCACACAACTTCCTCGTGTTTTCTCGATTATCTGTGTTCTGGTTTTCAAGGCCTATCCAGTGTGCCAACTTCGAACTAAATCTGAGGGGGGTGCGATGGGGAGGTTCTCTTGTGAGTATGGCTTCCGAAATTAATAACATACACAGCAATGAGGTGCACCAGCTGCTGTAACCTATAATGGAGAGTTAAATGAAAACGAGACGGATGGAAAAAAAATTACTAAAATGTTTTTCATTTCAAAAGTAATCGCAGTGATGGTCATACTTTAAGCCCACCGCGAAACAATATGGTCGACGATCCTCTCTCTCAGTTTATAGCTAAGCTGATTCCTACTACTACTCATAGAGCCGTGGCGCCTTTCTCGCAGTATATCAATACCACTGTTCATATGATCTTTGACTAATATGTTGCCTTTAGAGCGCATTGAGAATGCGCTAGGTGACGATCAGTTTGGCTTTAGGAAAAGTAAAGGGACGAGAGAGGCAATTCTGACGTTACGGCTAATAATGGAAGCAAGGCTAAAGAAAAATCAAGACACTTTCATAGGATTTGTCGACCTGGAAAAATCGTTCGACAATATAAAATGGTGCAAGCTGTTAGAGATTCTGAAAAAAAAGTAGGGGTAAGCTTTAGGGAGAGACGGGTCATATAAAATATGTACAACAACCAAGAGGGAATAATAAGAGTGGACGATCAAGAACGAAGTGCTCGTATTAAGAAGGGTGTAAGACAAGGCTGTAGCCTTTCGCCCCTACTCTTCAATCTGTACATCGAGGAAGCAATGATGGAAATAAAAGAAAGGTTCAGGAGTGGAATTAAAATACAAGGTGAAAGGATATCAATGATACGATTCGCTGATGACATTGCTATCCTGAGTGAAAGTGAAGAAGAATTAAATGATCTGCTGAACGGACTGAACAGTCTAATGAGTACACAGTATGGTTTGAGAGTAAATCGGAGAAAGACGAAGGTAATGAGAAGTAGTAGAAATGAGAACAGCGAGAAACTTAACATCAGGATTGATGATCACGAGGTCAATGAAGTTAAGGAATTCTGCTACCTAGGCAGTAAAATAACCAGTGACGGACGGAACAAGGAGGACATCAAAAGCAGACTCGCTATGGCAAAAAAGGCATTTCTGGCGAAGAGAATTCTACTAATATCAAATGCCGGCCATAATTTGAGGAAGAAATTTCTGAGGATGTACGTCTGGAGTACAGCATTCTATGGTAGTGAAACATGGACTGTGGGAAAACCGGAACAGAAGAGAATCGAAGCATTTGAGATGTGGTGCTACAGACGAATGTTGAAAATTAGGTGGACTGATAAGGTAAGGAATGAGGAGGTTCTACGCAGAATCGGAGAGGAAAGGAATATGTGGAAAACACTGATAAGGAGAAGGGACAGGATGATAGGACATCTGCTAAGACATGAGGGAATGACTTCCATGGTACTAGAGGGAGCTGTCGAGGGCAAAAACTGTAGAGGAAGACAGAGATTGTAATACGTCAAGCAAATAATTGAGGACGTAGGTTGCAAGTGCTACTCTGAGATGAAGAGGTTAGCACAGGAAAGGAATTCGTGGCGGGCCGCATCAAACCAGTCAGCAGACTGGAGACCAAAGAAAAAGAGCGCACAGCCCTGTGGTGTGGTGACTCCGTACGTGGTGGCCGGTTTGGTTGGAGTACGAGCTGAGGAACGAAGCTGAAACGAGCCTTCCGTGGGGCCCCTCCGCCCTCCGCCGTGGTGTTAGCCGTTGGCAGTCGACCGATACTGGGGCTCATGGTACTTCGTGCAAGTTGCTGAGTCGACGTGGCTTGCGCTGTGATTTATCAGAAGCGCGCCCAGCTGTCATGGTAGTGCTTACCGTCATTTTGGTCTTCCTTCCTTCCGTTTGTTGGGTATTTATGCCCGTGTCTCCATGTCAATCGAAGGGCAATGTGATTGCAAGATCTGATAGACATTTTAAACTGATTCATTGGCTGATATTTGATTATAATTTGTTTTGTGTGTTAAACTTACGTAACGTGGTGCTTTTAAACCTTTACATCTACTACATCTACATACATACTTCGCAGTCCACCATACGGTGCATGGCGGAGGGTACCTCGTACCACAACTAGCATCTTCTCTCCCTGTTCCACTCCCAATCAGAACGAGGGAAAAATGACTGCCTATATGCCTCTGTGCCTCTGTACGAGCCTTAATCTCTCTTATCTTATCTTTGTGGTCTTTCCGCGAAATATAAGTTGACGGCAGTCAAATTGTACTGCAGTCAGTCTTAAATGCTTGTTCTCTAAATTTCCTCAGTAGCGATTCACGAAAAGAACGCCTCCTTTCCTCTAGAGACTCCCACCCGGGTTCCTGAGGCATTTCCGTAACACTCGCGTGATGGTCAAACCTACCAGAAACAAATCTAGCAGCCCGCCTCTGAATTGCTTCTACGTCCTCCCTCAATCCGACGTGATTGGGATCACAAACGCTCGAGCAGTACTCAAGAATAGGTCGTATTAGTGTTTTATAAGCGGTTTCCTTTACAGATGAACCACATCTTCCCAAAATTCTACCAATGAACCGAAGACTACTACCCGCCTACCCCACAAATGCCATTACATGCTTGTCCCACTTCATATCGCTCTGCAATGTTACGCCCAAATATTTAATCGACGTGACTACGTCAAGCGCTACACTACTAATGGAGTATTCAAACATTACGGAATTCTTTTTCCTATTCATCTGCATTAATTTACATTCAAACTATCAATTTAATAAGTCACAGCTGCAAAATACTAACACGAATTCTTTACAGACGAATGGAAAAACTAGTAGAAGCCAACCTCGGGGAAGATCAGTTTGGATTCCGTAGAAATACTGGAACACGTGAGGCAATACTGACCCTACGACTTATCTTAGAAGAAAGATTAAGGAAAGGCAAACCTACGTTTCTAGCATTTGTAGACTTAGAGAAAGCTTTTGACAATGTTGACTGGAATACTCTCTTTCAAATTCTGAAGGTGGCAGGGGTAAAATACAGGGAGCGAAAGGCTATTTACAATTTGTGCAGAAAGCAGATGGCAGTTATAAGAGTCGAGGAACATGAAAGGGAAGCAGTGGTTGGGAAGGGAGTAAGACAGGGTTGTAGTCTCTCCCCGATGTTGTTCAATCTGTATATTGAGCAAGCAGTAAAGGAAACAAAAGAAAAATTCGGAGCAGGTATTAAAATCCATGGAGAAGAAATAAAAACTTTGAGGTTCGCCGATGACATTGTAATTCTGTCAGAGACAGCAAAGGACTTGGAAGAGTAGTTGAACGGAATGGACAGTGTCTTGAAAGGAGGATGTAAGATGAACATCAACAAAAGCAAAACGAGGATAATGGAATGTAGTCGAATTAAGTCGGGTGATGCTGAGGGAATTAGATTAGGAAATGAGACACTTAAAGTAGTAAAGGAGTTTTGCTGTTTGGGGAGCAAAATAACTAATGATGGTCGAAGTAGAGAGGATATAAAATGTAGACTGGCAATGGCAAGGAAAGCGTTTCTGAAGAAGAGAAATTTGTTAACATCGAGTATAGATTTAAGTGTCAGGAAGTCATTTCTGAAAGTATTTGTATGGAGTGTAGCCATGTATGGAAGTGAAACATGGACGATAAACAGTTTACACAAGAAGAGAATATAAGCTTTCGAAATATGGTGCTACAGAAGAATGCTGAAGATTAGATGGGTAGATCACATAACTAATGAGGAAGTATTGAATAGGATTGGGGAGGAGAGAAGTTTGTGGCACAACTTGACCAGAAGAAGGGATCGGTTGGTAGGACATGTTCTGAGGCATCAAGGGATCACCAATTTAGTATTGGAGGGCAGCGTGGAGGGTAAAAATCATAGAGGGAGACCAAGAGATGAATACACTAAGCAGATTCAGAAGGATGTAGGTTGCAGTAGGTACTGGGAGATGAAGAAGCTTGCACAGGATAGAGTAGCATGGAGAGCTGCATCAAACCAGTCTCAGGACTGAAGACCACAACAACAACAACATATTTAGAGTTAGCTGCCATTCTTTACACCAATCACAAATCCTGTCCAAGTCATCTTGTATCCTTCTACAGTCACTCAACGACGACACCTTCCCGTACACCACAGCATCATCAGAAAACAGCCGCACATTGCTATCCACCCTACCCAAAAGATCATTTATGTGGATAGAAAGCCGGCCGGAGTGGCCGAGCGGTTCTAGGTGCTTCAGTCCGGAACCGCGCGACCGCTGCGGTAGCAGGTTCGTATCCTGCACAGGGCATGGATGTGTGTGACGTCCTTAGGTTAGTTAGGTTTAAGTAGTTCTAAGTTCTAGGGGACTGATGACATCGGATGTTAAGTCCCATAGCGCTCAGAGTCATTTTGCAGACAGAAAACAACAGCGGACCTACCACACTTCCCTAGGGCACTCCAGATGAAACCCTCACCTCCAATGAACAGTCACCATTTAGGACAACGTACTGGGTTCTATTACATATGAAGTTTATAGCTAACCTGATTCCTACTACTGCTCATTGCTCCGTGGCGGCTTTCTCGCAGTGTATCGATATCACTGTTCATACGATCTTTGACTAACACGTTGCCTTTAGAGCGCAGCGCCCTTTGGTGTGGTGACTCCGTGCGCGTTGCCCGGGTTGGCTGGTACTGGGTCATGTAAGTTATCGAGTACCGACGTGGCTTGCTCTGTGATTTATCAGAAGCGCGGCGAGCTGCCAGGGCAGTGTTCACCGTCATTTTGGCCTTCCATCTAACCTAACCTGATGAGACAGGTAGAAGAACACATGAGCTACTTCCAAACATACAGGAACGTTTAAAACTCACATACATCAAACCAACTAGAGGCTTGCTGCACCTTTCTTACTGGACCCTACCCGACGTATCTGTGTCGGTTCGCGAAGAGGGCAACACCAGCGTGTGGACTGTGGAGCAGTGCAGGGCACCCCACACCATGTGGTGTACGAGTGCCCCCTCTTCGACGACGTTGCACAACAATTTAGGGAACAACTGCCAAACAATGACACGCACCACTTGCTCGGGCAAGAAGACACTTTTAACGTCCTGAACAACCTAGCAGATGCAATCTCAGGCAAAGTCCTCAAAGAGCACCTGAGAAACAATCAATGAAAAAACACCAGACTTAGACTCCGTACACTCTCCCTGTACCGCCAGGACATGGACTTGGCCAGCCGCCTCACGGCTGGAACCCGCCATGTTTTAGGATTAGGTTGGGGGGCGGAGGGGGGGGGGGGGGGGGTAGTACATCATCGCCGGATTTGACAACGCTCCGATCAAAACAACATGCGTAGTAAATAATAGTAGAATAATCCCCATAGTGGTGAAGGTATCATAGTATTAACCTGTAGTGTTAGAAAGTAAAGCTGCAGATTCTAAATTGTAATAGTTAAAAATAGGCCCTACTAATGTATTTAGGCAGTAGGTTAATTTGCATAATAATAATGACTCAATAAAGATTTTTTTTTAATCGAAGGGCAATGTAGTTGCAAGATCTGATAGACATTTTAAACTGATTCATTGGCTAATAACTCATTATAATTTGTTTTGCATCTTAAACTTACGTAACCGTGGTGCTTTTAAACCTTTCGCCAGCTTAAGCGCCGCTTTCCAGGGAAAGCTGGTTTGGAATATATGGGGAGGGTTGCATTAGTATATGCGTTACCTGTTGTTGTCCGCATTCCCTTAATTTTTCTGAGTTTTAAAGTAAATCATTGGTCGCAGGCCGGCCAGTATGGCTGAGCGGTTCTACGCGCTTCAGTCTGGAACCGCGCGACCGCTACGGTCGCAGGTTCGAATCCTGCATCGGGCATGGATGTGTGTGATTTCCTTAGGTTAGTTAGGTTTAAGTAGTTCTAAGTTCTAGGGGACTGAAGACCTCAGATGTTAAGTCCCACAGCGCGGTTCCAGACTGAAGCGCCTAGAACCACTCGGCCACCTCAGCTGGCAATCGTTTAGTGTATTCATCTCTTGGTCTCCCTCTACGATTTTTACCCTCCACGCTGCCCTCAAATACTAAATTGGTGATCCCTTAGATGCCTCAGAATATGCCCTACCACCCGATCCAGTCTTCTAGTCAAGTTGTGCCACAAATTTCTCTCCAATTCTGTTCAATACCTCCTCATTAGTTATGTGATCTACCCATCTAATCTTCAGCACTCTTCTGTAGCACCACATTTCGAAAGCTTCTATTCTCTTCTTGTCTAAACTATTTATCGTCCACGTTTCACTTGCATACATGGCTACACTCCATACAAATACTTTCAGAAACGACTTCCTGACACTTAAATCTATACTCGATGTTGACAAATTTCTCTTCTTCAGAAACGCTTTCCTTGCCATTGCCAGTATACATTTCATATCCTCTCTACTTCGACCATCATCAGTTATTTTGCTCCCCAAATAGCAAAACTCATTTGCTACTTTAAGTGTTTCGTTTCCTAATCTAATTCCGGCAGCATCACCCGATTTAATTCAACTACATTCCATTATTCTCGTTTTGCTTTTGTTGATGTTCATCTTATATCCTCCTTTTAAGACACTGTCCATTCAGTTCAACTGCTCTTCCAAGTCCTTTGCTGTCTCTGACAGAATTACAATGTTGTCGGCGAACCTCAAAGTTTTTATTTCTTCTCCATGGATTTTAATTCCTACTCCGAATTGTTCTTTTGCTTCCTTTACTGCTTGCTCAATATACAGATTGAATAACATCGGGGATACGCTACAACCCTGTCTCGCTCCCTTCCCAACCACTGCTTCCCTTTCATGCCCCTCGACTCTTATATCTGCCATCTGGTTACTGTACAAATTGTAAATAGCCTTTCGTTCCCTGTGTTTTACCCCTGCCACCCTCAGAATTTGAAAGAGAGTATTCCAGTCAACACTGTCAAAAGCTTTATCTAAGTCTACAAATGCTAGAAACGTAGGTTTGTCTTTCCTTAATCTATTTTCTAAGATAAGTCGTAGGGTCAGTATTGCCTCATGTGTTCCAGTATTTCTACGGAATCCAAACTGATCTTCCCCGAGGTCGGCTTTTACCGTTTTTCCCATTCGTCTGTAGAGAATTCGTGTTGGTGTTTTGTAGCCGTGGCTTATTAATCTGATAGTTCGGTAATTTTCAAATCTGTCAACACCTGCTTTCTTTGGGATTTGAATTATTTTATGTTTCTTGTAGTCTGAGGGTATTTCGCCTGTCTCATACATCTTGCTCAGTAGATGGTAGAATTTTGTTATTCCTGGCTCTCCCAAGGCTATCATTAGTTCGAATGGGATGTTGTCTACTCCCGGGGCCTTGTTTCGACTTAGGCCTTGCAGTGCTGTGTCAAACTCTTCACGCAGCATCATATCTCCTATGTCATCTTCATGTACGTTCTCTTCCATTTCTATAATATTGTCCTCAAGAACATAGCCCTTGTATAGACCCTCTATATACTCCTTCCACCTTTCTGCTTTCCCTTCTTTGCTTAGTACTGGATTCCATCTGAACTCTTTATATTCATGTATGTCGTTCTCCTTTCACCAAAGGTCTCTTTAATTTTCCTGTAGGCAGTATCCATCTTACCCCTAGTGATATGCACCTCTACATCCTTACATTTGTCCTCTAGCCATCCCTGCTTAGCCATTTTCCAGTTCCTATCGATCTCATTTTTGAGACATTTGTATTCCTTTTTGCCTGCTTCATGCATTTTTGTATTTTCTTCTTTCATCAATTAAATTTAGTATCTCTCCTTTTACCCAAGGATTTGTATTAGTCCTCGTCTTTTTACCTACTTGATCCTCTGCTACCTTCACTATTTCGTCTCTCAAAGCTACCCGTTCTTCTTCTACTGTCTTTCCCCAATTCTTGTCAATCGTTCCCTAATGCTCTACCTGAAGCTCTCTGCAACCTCCGGTTCTTTCAGAGTATCCAGGTCCTGAGTAGTCCCCGCCCGCAGATCCGAATGGGGGACTATTTTACCTCCGGAATATTTTACCCAAGAGGACGCCATCATCATTTATCCACACAGCAAAGCTGCATCCCCTCGGGAAAAATGACGGCTGTAGTTTCCCCTTGCTTTCAGCCGTTCGCAGTACCAGCATAGCAACGCCGTTTTGGTTAGTGTTACAAGGCCAGATCAGTCAGTCATCCAGACTGTTGCCCCTGCAACTACTGAAAAGGCTGCTGCCCCTCTTCAGGAACCACACGTTTGTCCGGCCTCTCAACAGATACCCCTCCGTTGTGGTTGCACCTACGGTACGGCTATCCCCACCAACGGCAAGGTCCATGGTTCAGTTCTCCGAACTGCTATGAACTAATATGTGTACTGATGAGTTTTGAATATCATCCTAGTGTCCTTGCGGCTGCTTTAATGGTTTGACAAAAAGGAAATTTTTTCTCATATTATTATCTTATTGCTGAAATTATTTCTTTTAAGTGTTTGTACCTGGTTTCTTAAATAATTTGGTTAACTTGGTAAAAGACAGTTGAGTTTCCATGCTTTTGATAAGAGCTCAGATTAATTAATTCTATCCTAAGAGTATTTATTTGATACACAGCTCCTTGTTGGAATTACGTGAGATTAAAATTATTTGTGCTGCTGGAAACTGTTGTTAATAATCTTTTGTACGCCATTGCTGGTATGTGTACCCAGGATCGGGCGCCACTTACTCACGCCTCGTCGGCTTGCTTAGCCGGCTGGCTACGTCATTTGGAGTGCATACGCTCGGCAGTTCGAGCCGCTGTCTGTCTTTCACGCTGCTTCTTCCATCCGCAGCCGCACTACTTAATGCTGCTATTCAAGTTAAGTTTATACTTCGAATAATTCTGATTTTGTGTCCTGTCGCCTCCACATTAAGAAAATTTTGATGTGCATTAGGATCCCAACATATAACTTATTCTATTGTAAAGTAATTATCCTTGTGTTATTGAAAAAAAGGTATTAAATCTTCAATTCCTGGGTTTAAATTTATCTTGCCTAGGTATTGGTGTTAAATTGTTTTTCATTGTTTTTGAGTAAGGTTTTAAGTTTTTTTAATCAGTTAAGTTAAAATCATATTTTATCGTCACGATTTTATAATTAAGGCCGTTCTAGTCTGCTCGGGTACAGTTGCTTACATTTACGTCTCCCTTTAATACAGTTTTAGCCTTACTACATTCTGTGCCTTATATAGGGCTTGTCTTTGTCCTAACGAACATTAAGGTTTTTGCGTTAAAATGAACTCTAAATTTTCCTTGAAATTATTTAATTTGGCATTGAATTTTAAATGTGTTTCTCATTTTTAAATAATTTAAATAGCTTATCTTGATGCTATGTGATTGAAACTGTGTAAAATAAATTTTTTTACCAGGGAATGAAGAGTGGAAAATCCCCACTGATCCAGCCCACTTCGGTTTTCTTTCCTGGCTTAATTAAGACGTCGTAATTATTACGATTTCACTCATTACTTTTGTCTTTGTTTGGTTTACTCTCAGTTCACAGTGAATGTTCGAAAGACTGCTTATTCCATTCCAAATGTCCAGTAGCTAGTTTTCACGTTTACTGTGTTGAACAATGGCATCAGAGAATCTTATCAATTACGTTCTTTCACCCCGAATTCTAGTACCTTTATTGAACCTTCCTGATTTTTCTCAATGCTTCTTCAGTGTTCATCTACATCTGTAAATACATCTGTATATCAATACTCTGCAATTCGGAACCGAGTTCTTGGCATGGATCCACTTTCAAACTGTTTTTCTTCCTTTCCACTTTCAAATAAAGCTGCGAAAAATGAACACCCTAGTCTTTCTGTAAAAGCTGTGATTTCTTGTATTTTACTGCTATTATCATTTCTACCTGTGTATGTGGGTTGTCACACAGAAAAGAACTGTCACGTTCGGAGGAGAAAGCTTGTGAAAGAAATTTTTTGAAGAGATTTCACCACAACGAATAATGTCATCATTTTAATGATTGTCACCCCCTCTCACGTGTCATAGACCTGCCCATCTCTGAACTTCTTCGATGCCCTCCGTCAATCTTGACTGGTAAAAATCCCGTTCCGCACACCAACATTCTGGTATACAACGGACACGGGTAGTGCAGGCAGTCTCTTTAGTACATTTGTTGCATCTTCCAAGTGTTCTGCTAATAAAACACAATCTTTGGTTCGTCTCGTCCATAACATATTCCACGTATTTTATACATCGGGCATTAAGGGCGAGAGATGTCATTACTGTGTTACGCCATTTTTAATCTACTTCTTTCTTGGTCTTCCATTATTGTTAGTCCCTCTCGATTCTTAAACATTTTGTATGTTACCTGTTTTTTCCTGCAGCGTTATTGCTGAGAATTTCGAACATCTATCATTTTACGTTGTCGAACGTTTTTTCTAGGTAGATACAACGAATGAAGCTGTCTAGATTTATTTTTTTGTTACGAGGCTCGTTCAATAAATAATGCCCCACATTTTTTTCACAGAACATATTTATTGTTAAGGGTCAGAATTTGGTGAAAATATACATCAACATGTCTTGTCCATGTCCTATTTTTCTATGTAGTTTCCATCACGTGCTAAGGCCGTACGCCAACGTCGTGGAACAGCATGTATTCCGTGGCAGTAAAAGCTCTTGTCCTGTAGGCGTACCCATGTTTTGACTGCATGACTGACACACTCTTCATCTTCAAAGTGTGTTCCCCGTAGAGGATCGAGTTGTGAGGCCCCAGTCGGCACAAATAATGGCATCCGCACGATTCAGCATGTCGGGAGCTGTGGCTATGACAGGACGTCCCGAACGGGGCTGATCATGGAGCTCTGTTCCTGCATTTCCTGAGGCTGTAAGTTTCCTTATCCATGGCCCAACTGTACTCCTATCAGCTGCACCATAGCCATACATTGCACACAAACGTTTATGGATGTTCGCCACGGTTTCTTTTTCTGCACACAAGAATTCAATAACAGCGCGCTGCTTATAACGTGAGTCGTATGTAGACGCCACCGTAACGCTTTACTACGGCTCTGCCATCTGCCACAACGGTTCGAAACTTCACCGGCGCACAGAACAAACATCAAATTTGAAGCACCAATAAGGACGTTTGTCTATGTATCTTAATGGCTTTTTTAAAAAATGTGGGGCATTACTTATTGAACGACCCTCGTACTTTACGAAACGCAACGCGAGAACTGCCACTAAGGTGGCTTTATGTTTTATAAATCGAAACTGGTCTTTTCTAACGGTCTATAACAGACGAAGTACACTATAAGACAAAACAATCGACGCTCCACGAAGCAAATATCCAAGTGGGACAGAAACAGGCAGATACGTGAACACGTAGGGGCAAACAACTTATTACAATGTCATAAAAAATGGATGATTTATACAAGAGTCCACCACTATCTTTACTGCAAGCAGTTATTCAGCTTGGCATTGTTTGGCTTGCTGGAAGTCCTCCTGTGCGATATCGTACCATATTCTATCCAACTAGCGCCTTAGAATCTTCGAAATCCCGAACTGATTAGAGGGCCCTGGCCATAATGCTGTCAAAGATTTTCAGCTGCATAGAGATCTGGTGACTTTCTGGTCGATGTAGGGTTCGGTAAGCACGAAGACAAGCAGTAGAAATTCATACCGTATGCAGGCGAACATTATCTTGCTGAAATGTAAGCGCTGGCAGGAGTGGCGAGCGGTTCTAGGCGCGACAGTCTGGAACCGCGCGACCGCTACGGTCGCAGGTTCGAATCCTGCCTCGGGCATGAATGTGTGTGATGTCCTTAGGTTAGTTAGGTTTAAGTAGTTCTAAGTTCTAGGGGACTGATGACCTCAGAAGTTAAGTCCCATAGTGCTCAGAGCCATTTTGAAATGTAAGCCCAGAATGGCTTGCCATGAAGGGCAACAAAACGGGGCGTAAAATATCGTCGCCTTTCGGCTGAACTTTAAGTGTGCCGCGGATGACAACCATAGGAGTCTTGCTGTGAAAATAAATAGCAACCCAGATCGTGGGCGACAACTGGGTTGGTATCCCACCGCTGACCAAAGCGTCTCCAGTGATGAATCCTGCTTCGAACTGAGCTCCGATGATCACCGTAGACATCCCGAACACCTGAGGAATACCAATCTGATTGTCATTCGCTGTATGGTCCGATAACCGGGAATGGTGGTCTGGAGTGCCATTTCGTTTCGTAGCAGAACCCCTTTGCTTGTCACTACGGTACCCTTGCAACACAGCGCTGCGTGGTCAATACTCCATGGCCCGTATCGTTGCCTTCATAGCAAGCCATCTTTGGCTTTCATTTCAGCAAAATAATGTCCATTCGCGTACGGCGTGTTTCTACCGCTTACCTTCGCGCTCGCCAAACGCTGGCTTCGCCAGCAAGTTCTCCAGATCTCTCCCCAATTGAGAACGTTTGGAACATTATGGGCAGGGCCCTCCAACCTGTTCGGGATTATGACAATCTAACGCGTCAATTGGACAAAATTTGACGCGATATCCCTCAGGAGGGTATCCAACAACTGTATCAATCAATGCCAAGCCGGATAACTGCTTGCAAAGGGACAGAGGTGGGCCAACGCGTTGACGATTTGCTCAATTTATGAAGCTTTTTCTCTTGGATAAATCATCCAGTTTTTTTCTGAAATTGTAGCCATTAGTTTCTCTGTACACGTACACCTATCTTTTTCTTGTAAATTGGACTATTCCCTCGTGGTGCGTGGTGCATATTTTTTATCTGTTAAAGAAATGTTTCTTTGCACTACCATGTATACCACGTGCAAAACACAGATGTAGTCGGTGGTCGTAAGGTTGGTACCTGGCACTGTCCAGCTAGCTCCCCTGCGACACGTTGTGTGATCCGGCGTGGCAGGCTTGTGTGCCGCCCCACCACCCCCATGTGTGGGCGGCTTGTGTGGGTAAGGGCTGGAGCCGGGCCGGGCCGGGCCGAAGCCAAGATTAATGGCGGCTCCCCAGACCGCGCGTCAAATGCATGGCTCCCCTCTGACGGCCGGGAATTCACCGCAGGCACAGGGGCTTCTGGGATATGGAAGCTATGCGGACTTATTGTTCCGGAATTAATAAAATTTCCTTCCTTTATGTCGAGCGTGGGGAGGGAATGCGTAGGCATTAATCTTTTAGCTTTCTTATGCATAACGTCGCGTGTTAAACAACGGGAAATTTTGTTACGTCGCACCACTGTTTGTATATGGGTGTAACGGATGCGGTTTTATCTGAAATGGAAGATCGTCCTATATAATTATTCTTTCCGAATTCAATTGTCCCTGCGGAAAATTATTTTATTTGTTTAAATAAAATTAGTTTTACCATAAATTAAAAAAAGAATTAAAGTTTACAAGAATAAATGGAAATAAATGAAATCGAATCAAAATAGTCTGTAACTCGTAAGCTATACTTAATAAACAGTAATAATAAGGAACAGGATAAGATGGAATTGTGGGAAATACATACTGCCTATAGTGCAAGTTTAAATTTGTTGAATGTCATTATATCACTGTACGATAAGTCTTAATTTGGTATATCCGGAGAGTTTTGACTGTAAACCAGGGGCTGAAACAACGGTGTGCTCTCTCGCCAGTTATTCTTGATGTATACATCAACAAAGTTTTTGAAGAATGGTACTCTAAAAATCCCAGAAGGACTGGCCTGGGAAAGAACAAAATTATTAATGAAATTTTATTTGTGGTAGATCATGTTCTCCTAGCAGAAATTCACTATACTTTTTACAAGAGCGTGTTATTAAATTAAATAACGTTTTAGAAAATTATCAAATGATTACACCCATACGTATTACGTGTGTACATATCTTACACATCTCCTCGTAAACCACAGACCCGATTTGAACCCAACTTGGTACTCACATTACTTACCTACAAACAACTACGGTTGGGATGATAACGTGGAGAGGGAACGGGGGGAGGAGGAGAGAGAGAGAGAGAGAGAGAGTGGGAGAACGAGTAGGTGGGCACAAATATGGGGAAGGAGAAGATGGTTGCAGAGTGGGGAGGCGGAAATGGACAGAGAAAGGGAACAAGAGGAGATTGACAGAGAGAGGGGAAAGGAGTAGATGTATCGAGGAAAGAAAGAGGAGAAAATGGACAGAGAGAGGGGTAAAATAATTGGGATAAATACCTATCCGGGCAACGCCGGTAACTAATCTAGCCTGCAAATGAAGCGAAAGTAATGGCAATGGATGGAAAACACGGATGAAGAGTAAAAATAGTAGTAAACAATAAGTTAACAGGATAGGTAAATTCGTTTAAATATCTCAGGGCAGATATATCAATATGAATTCAGAGGTGGTTCAAAATATACAGACATATAATGCTATAAATAGACGTGTGAGGAGATACAGTACCTTGGTTCAACAATGACGAAAGAGATAACACTAAGACTGTAAAACGTGGTGGCTAAGCCTGCACTTACGTATGGCAGAGAAACATAGATTTTAAGAAACGGAGACGAAAAATAATTAGAGCAGCTGAGATTAGATTTCTGCAGGCACTTCTTGGACTAATATTAAGAGAGAGAGAGTGCGAAGTGAAGACATAAGGGGGAAACTAGACCTCAGAGCAGCAATGCCAGTAGAAATTAGGCACTATAGAAAAAGAAGTTACGACCATGTAAAAAGGATACCACCTGATCGCATTTCACGGCCAGCATTGAAACTCTTAAGGGGACATTGCATGTGATATTCGTTGAAATTTGACATTTTCTGTTTTCTACTCCATAATGTACTTTGGACTTTTCTGGACATTTTGGTACACATTACATTAAAATCAGACAACTGTGAGACCTTCAAATAATATTTTGAATGTTGATGCGTGACTGTCAAATTTCACAGCTATGCATATACTGACATAGTTGAGCAGTCATATCTTAGGAAGTACAGAGTCTAGAAGGCTGTGAATTGCTTTGTTTAGTTCCTACTGCTACTCTCAGGAGTTAGCATTACGAATAAACAAATCAGTCCGTTGTTTCTGATACTAGTTTTGGTTGAAATTAGTGTGATTATCGGCTATTTTTGTAATAAGATAACTTCTATTGCGGGTAACAGATATGTGAGACCTGCATTTTCTTCTGAAGTACTTGAAAACACGTGCGCTAGCAGTGAAGGAAACCATGTCATGCTTTGTGTCCACCTCCACCAAACACTTGGTGTAAATATAGGCAAGCTGAATTTTCTGACACCCTACTTGAATTTACATGTAAACATTCTCTTCCTTTGGCAGTAATGGAGGCAATCAAACCTATTTACAGAGATTTGGCAAATTCTGAGCTACTAAAGAAGTGTTTACATGGGGAGACCTAGAATGTGAATGAGTTCTTCAATAATGTGTGGTGCCGTCTGACTAAAAATGTATTTGTTGGCCTTATGGCTCTAAAGTTAGTAGTGCCTTTTGCTGCAATAACTTTTAATGGTGGGAACTATGAAATGCTTAAGATTCTCAAGAAGATAGGGTTAAGATTTGGACAGAAGACAGCTAAAGGAGTGCAGGAACTGGATGAGCTTCGTGTACGTGAAGGATAGTTAGCTGCTCAGCAAACGACAAAAGAAACAAGAAAGAAAAGGAGGAGGCAATCACTGGGCTGTTGTGACACTGAAGAATACACAGATCATGGGCTACGGCAATTCTAGTGTATAAAAGACGCAGAAGTGCATGTCTGTATAAGAATTTGTAATAAAAATGTTTTAAACCTCAATATCTCTGAACTACATTTCTTGCAATAAATGACCCGTTCTCTAAACAAAGTACTGATGGTAGAAACATGAAATTTTCACAGCATGCCAAGTGTGAGATTCAACACATATGGAACAAGAATGATTAAAATATCCTGAGTTTTTCGTTTTTATGTTCATTTATTTACAAAATTCTGTCAAAAAATTGACTGTTAAAAAAAAAAAAGAAACAAGATAACGTGTCCAACAATTCAATTTTAGTAATTATTCTAGTTCAGTGTAACTAGAAAGATGCATTCCATAATAAAGGAAAATTGTAAGTTGGTGTCTTAAAATGTTTCCGAGATAATGGGTTACAAAATTCGATAATTTAATTTTGGCGGCATAGGACATACAGTGTCCCCTTAATCTCTCTCGTATGGCTCACACTGGGGGTAGTCGTGTAGCTTGATATCAACATGGGTAAACAAGCTGCGTCCATGTTACTTTATGTTAACCTGTTTCTGCTTATTTAACTAGATATACAAGTTCCCCAGCGACAGATCCGAGGGAGATGGCGCAGTGGTTGGCACACTGGATATGCATTCGGGAGGACGACGGTTCAGACTTGCGTTCGACCATGCAGAAGAATGTTTTACCTGACTCGCTCCAGGCAAATGCTACCATTGAAAGGGCACAAACGTTTTCCTTTCCCATCACTGAAACATTCCCAGCTTGGGCTGCGTCTCTTATGACCCCGATATCGACGTGACGTTAAACGCTATCCTACCCTACACTACCCTTCCCTTCCTTCCTTCCTTCTCAATGATGGAGGACGTATCGGCGACCGTAGCTGTAGAAATCTACAGTTTTTCCGTTCAGGAAACGTTCGTCCTCGTGAACCACCTCGTCGTTATTTTGGAAATGGTTTTTTAATCCATATTAGGAAGACAAGAAGGAGGAGGAAAAATTTGTTAGAGCAGAGAAGTTGCACGTGTGACTGTTTCCAGTGCAGAAAGAACTGGGACGTCGTAGTGGTAAAACCGCTTCGTCCCACCTGTAACCTCGTAAGGGATTTCGCTATTACGTTCCCGTAAAGGTTTCCCTCTCACGAGCATAATCTGTTCGCCGTATTCCATGGAAGTCTCAAAATGTGCACAGCATCACCTTGCCCGATGTTGATTGAGTCCTCCCCTATTTCGGCGCTGGTGAATCCCCATTTTTCCACTGCTTCCTTTGCTCTTTGGTCTCGAAGCCATATTAACACAACCAGCGCTCATACATGTTGATTAGGTTCGCAAAGAAGTCATAAGAATTGTCCTGACACACTGCTGCAGCATTTTCGCTGCTCGTTCCGTTCGGCGGGTCTTTCAACAGCTCTGAGTAAAGTTGCGTTCTACCAGAACTACGGTTCGGTAGATCTGGCACGCAACATAAATGACGTAGTAAATGATAGCATTACCGGTAGTACTGATAGCACTGGCACAGAAAGAAACAAAAATGTGTAAGAGAAACTGGGAGCTGGTGAAACGTCCCCTTTGAACAATTACACATGACTGTGCTTAAACTGACACACAATATTTTTAGCGCAACGCAATCTGACTTTCAGAAAGCCCTACAAAAGAATCGCCCTGACTAACATTAACCGATACGTTTCACAAATCACTTACCTCACAAAAATCTTCGTTACTTGAACTACTGCAATACAGCGAGCGCCACTACTGCCAGCTAAATAAAAGATTCAAAATACCGAAGGCACTAACTAGTGATAGGCATAGTTAGAAAATGAAAGATTTTGATAGAGAACAAACAATGTATTTACCTTAATAGTGTTCAAAAGTCATAATATATATAGCAGTTCATGACATCCATTCTTACAAATGCACTGTTTCTGATGGACACACGTCCAGATCATCCGCTCTCAAAATTCCAAAATCTCTCTCCCCACATCCACCACTGCTGGCGGCTCACCTCCAACTGCGCCACGCTACGCGCTGCTAACATCCAGCTGCCAAACACTACAATGGCAGATAACAATGCAAACCAGCCACAGACTGCACACAGCACAGCCAGTGATTTTCGTACAGAGCGCTACGTGGCGTTACCAATAAAAAAACCTAAACAGCCGACTTACACTGGTCTCTTTGCTTTTTTGTTTGTTTTGCACATATTTAGAACCGCGCATCATTTAGTGTTAGTCCACTGCTCATATTATATCTTCACAGAATATGAATTGCATTTTGTAAGTAATAAAATTTAGTCGATCGCGTAAATTATGCCCTTTTATGTAAGCCGGCCGCGGTGGTCTAGCGGTTCTGGCGCTGCAGTCCGGAACCGCGGGACTGCTACGGTCGCAGGTTCGAATCCTGCCTCGGGCATGGGTGTGTGTGATGTCCTTAGGTTAGTTAGGTTTAAGTAGTTCTAAGTTCTAGGGGACTTATGACCTAAGATGTTGAGTCCCATAGTGCTCAGAGCCATTTGAACCATTTGAACCTTTTATGTAACCATTGCAAAAAATGGTTCAAATGGCTCTGAGCACTATGGGACTTAACTGCTGAGGTCGTCATTCCCCTAGCACTTAGAACTACTTAAACGTAACTAACCTAAGGACATTACACACATCCATGCCCGAGGCAGGATTCGAACCTACGTCCGTAGCAGTCGCGCGGCTCCAGACTGTAGCGCCTAGAAGCACTCGGTCACTCCGGGCGGCTGTAACCAGTGCAACTACCTTTGATGCAAGTAGTTTATATGTACAAACACTTTGTACTCAATAGAACGTCCATCTTCTCGATCAAACGCAAAAAATTCCCTGTTATTAATCATAAATGCGAAGGTTGTTTGTGAAAAAGACAAACATGTTATATAAAAAAAGCCCTACGATGTGTTGAAGTTGTGTCTGATGTATTTTTTGTATTTTGTCTTTTTGGTGAGGAAATAGCGTTTTCTAGCGTTCGATGATAAATCTGTACCGTTTTCTTCATTTTTACAGAAACATCTATCTGTTCAATTGTCGAATAAAACCTAAACTAAACCCTAACTATTTCAATTTTGCTATAAACACTGTTTACTTTAAAGTAACACATAGAAGAATAATTATATAGAATAAAACTGTTCCGTAGGTTGCGCGGCTCTTAAAATATCCACACTGTTTCGAGACGCTTCCGGTTTTTAGGGGAATATACACTATTGGAAATTGAAATAAGAACATCGTGAATTCATTGTCCCAGGAAGGGGAAACTTTATTGACACATTCCTGGGGTCAGATACATCACATGATCACACTGACAGAACCACAGGCACATAGACACAGGCAACAGAGCATGCACAATGTCGGCACTAGTACAGTGTATATCCACCTTTCACAGCAATGCAGGCTGCTATTCTCCCATGGAGACGACCGTAGAGATGCTGGATGTAGTAGTCCTGTGGAACGGCTTGCCATGCCATTTCCACCTGGCGCCTCAGTTGGACCAGCGTTCGTGCTGGACGTGCAGACCGCGTGAGACGACGCTTCATCCAGTCCCAAACATGCTCAATGGGGGACAGATCCGGAGATCTTGCTGGCCAGGGTAGTTGACTTACACCTTCTAGAGCACGTTGGGTGGCACGGGATACATGCGGACGTGCATTGTCCTGTTGGAACAGCAAGTTCCCTTGCCGGTCTAGGAATGGTAGAACGATGGGTTCGATGACGGTTTGGATGTACCGTGCACTATTCAGTGTCCCCTCGACGATCACCAGTGGTGTACGGCCAGTGTAGGAGATCGCTCCCCACACCATGATGCCGGGTGTTGGCCCTGTGTGCCTCGGTCGTATGCAGTCCTGATTGTGGCGCTCACCTGCACGGCGCCAAACACGCATACGACCATCATTGGCACCAAGGCAGAAGCGACTCTCATCGCTGAAGACGACACGTCTCCATTCGTCCCTCCATTCACGCCTGTCGCGACACCACTGGAGGCGGGCTGCACGATGTTGGGGCGTGAGCGGAAGACGGCCTAACGGTGTGCGGGACCGTAGCCCAGCTTCATGGAGACGGTTGCGAATGGTCCTCGCCGATGCCCCAGGAGCAACAGTGTCCCTAATTTGCTGGGAAGTGGCGGTGCGGTTCCCTACGGCACTGCGTAGGATCCTACGGTCTTGGCGTGCATCCGTGCGTCGCTGCGGTCCGGTCCCAGGTCGACGGGCACGTGCACCTTCCGCCGACCACTGGCGACAATATCGATGTACTGTGGAGACCTCACGCCCCACGTGTTGAGCAATTCGGCGGTACGTCCACCCGGCCTCCCGCATGCCCACTATACGCCCTCGCTCAAAGTCCGTCAACTGCACATACGGTTCACGTCCACGCTGTCGCGGCATGCTACCAGTGTTAAAGACTGCGATGGAGCTCCGTATGCCACGGCAAACTGGCTGACACTGACGGCGGCGGTGCACAAATGCTGCGCAGCTAGCGCCATTCGACGGCCAACACCGCGGTTCCTGGTGTGTCCGCTGTGCCGTGCGTGTGATCATTGCTTGTACAGCCCTCTCGCAGTGTCCGGAGCAAGTATGGTGGGTCTGACACGCCGGTGTCAATGTGTTCTTTTTTCCATTTCCAGGAGTGTAGTAAGACACTAATTTCATACGCAAAGAAAGCGATCATTATGTGGTAATGCCTGTATGTATGCAACACACCTAACGTACAGGTAATGTGTATACCACCTTAACTGACCAAAGCTGCTATGAAAACCATCGTAATTTATGCTTCCAAATGACAGTGTGAGGTACCCTACGGTAGTTCTACAGCTCTAGCTGTGAGCAATCGCGGAATCCTGTGGGTGGCCGCGTTTGTCACGTTCAGAATGTCATGCAAGATATTGAAGATTAATCCAGCACTGATGTTACTGTTTTCACCATAGCTTACGTATTGATAGGCTGGTCTGGAAGCCCCAAGGCCCCCACTCTTCTTGCAGTTTCCAGTTATTCGCAGAGAGATGGTCTGCCACTTCGTTCCTCATCATGAAAACATCTTTGACCACACTGGAAGGGTCTGCGACACTTAACCATTTTGGCTTATGATAGTACATTATTGCCCTACTTTCACGAAATTAGCATAGACTCGCAGCGTTGTTCTCTTTCAAATTCATTAAATGATTACCCCCAAACACTCTACCAGTGCGGTGCGTCATCCTCTAGCGGATGCTCCGCTATTGTGGGCGGCGGATTTCAATGTGTACCAAGACTGTAGATAGTTATACGTTCCAAGAATTATTTTGCACAATAGACCGTAACGACGTGGAACGAGACACTTTATCTTCACATCCCAAATTAATTTATACATAGGCTGCATTCTGAATATTTCTAAATATCTTTATATTTTGCAAAAAGGAAAAAGATATACAGATGTGAGTTAGTAATTCCTACCCACCTTTTTTTTACGCTTTAGTGAGTAATAGAAAGTCTTCTACGGAACAGAAGGAGTTGTCAAGGAGAATTTTTCCCAGTTTGTTTTCAAATTTTACTTTGACATTTTATATCGCTGGGTAAGTGATCAAAAATTGCTGTTGTGGCATTGTGCACCTCTATTTGTGCTAAAGACAACCTTAATGTAGAGTAACGAATGTCGTTCCTCCTTCTGGTATTGTAATGATTTATGTCGTTGTTCCTTTTGAACTGGAGGATTATTTACAACTAACCTACCCGCCCGATTAAGGGATCTGACATTCCACGCTCCGATCCGTAGAACACCAGTTTTCTTTCTCCTCATAACGACATCCTCTTGAGTAGTGTCCACCCGGAGATCCGAATGGAGGACTATTTTACCTCCGGAATATTTTACCCAAGAGGGCGCCATCATCATTTAATCATACAGTAAAGCTGCATGCCCTCGGGAAAAATTACGGCCGTAGTTTCCCCATGCTTTCAGCCGTTCGCAGTACCAGCACAGCCAGGCCATTTTGGTTATTGTTACAAGACCAGATCAGTCAATCATCCAGACTGTTGCCCTTGCAACTACTGAAAAGGTACATTTGTATAATCTGAAAGCGTGAAAGCTACTACTATAGATCCGAAACTAATTCAAGCATATCGATGGGGTGCGTTTACGGAGTTCTATTGGGGCACATTTACGCACTATTTTGCCATCTATCTGATGTCACAGTGCATGGGGGCTTAATTAAATAAAATGAAAATAATTTTTAAGTTTTTAGTTTAGCTGTATGTCCGATTACGCTGTGTCTCGTAAACGGTTGGCCCTGACTAGTATTATTACGCTATCTGACTGCATAGAACAACAACAAAGAATGAAATGAAAATTTTCGTTAACACAATTTATTAATTAAGTCCCCAGCAACTGTATAACCTACGAAACCAAACCACAAGTGTAATTGTTCTGTGTGTGGGAGTGTGACTCAACGTACACATCTGGCACGGTTTCTCTTCAACAAGACAAGAAATTTCAAATATCATTTATACTGATGTTATAAAAAAAATTAGAAATACTATACTTGCGCAAGAAACCCAGAATTACACTCTAATACAAGAACACACGCCAGATGCTTTGTTGACTGAACCTGTAATGACGCATTATTCAGGACACTGAAATAATGAGAGAGAAAAGAAATTTTTTTTTTTTACCTTCGTTTATATTGATGAAAAGCACTCTAAACATTACAATCTCTCCACACCGACTCGCCACTACGACATCTCAGCAAGCACTTACTACCACGAGTTTTCAACAAGCACTGACTACTACGAGCTCTCCCCAAGCACTGCCAGTGGAGGCGGCTGAATAATACTCTTTGGCGCAATCTCTGGCGCTGTGGCTCAGTGTAGCCACCTTTCATATGCCCCTCCTCCACAGGCCAGAATTTGATGGTATTTTTGCCAGCATTGGTGGTGAAAATACCACCAAATTCGTCCACAAAAATACACACAAAAATAAAAGATAATATTAATACCTAAATATCACATAATTAGATAAAATTTTTGGCTTTGCACTGACCTTTCAATAACCTAATATATAAAATACAGTAGGCAATACAAATTCTTCCATACATGTGACTTTACATAATAGTTTACATAATACACAAAAAATCAGTTTATACAAATGTTCACATAAAATGCTTTCAATGATTAAAAAAAAAACAAGTAGTTGATAGTTCCAGCAGTAGCACCCATCAATGGTCAACAGGTGCAGACACCAACAAGTGACATCATTCAGCAGAAGCAGTTACATTAGTGGCACTCAGCAATGTTGAGCAAGTACAGACACCAACAGGTGACATCTTTTCAGTAGAAGCAGTCCATCAGCGGCACCCAGCATTGTTGAACAGGTGCAGACACCAACAAGTGACATTATTTCAGTAGAAGCAATCCATCAGTGGCACCCAGCAATGTTGAGTAGGTGCAGACAGCAAGAAGTAACATCATTTCAGTAGAAACAATTCTAACAGTGGCACCCAGTAGTGTTGAACAAGTGCAGACACCAACAAGTGACGTTATTCCAGTAGAATCAGTCCATTAGTGGCACCCAGCAATGTTGAACAGGTGTAGACACCAACAAGTGACATCATATCAGTAGAATCAGTCCGTCAGTGGCACCGAGTAATATTGAACAGGTGCAGACACCAACAAGTGACATTATCTCAGTAGAAGCAGTCCATCAGTGGCACCCAGTAGTGTTGAGCAGGTACACACAGCAACAAGTCACATTATTTCAGTAAAAAACAGTCCATCAGTGGCACCCAGTAATTTTGAGCAGGTGCAGACACCAACAAGTGACATTATTTCAGTAGAAGCAGTCCATCAGTAGCACCCAGCAATGTTGAACAGGTGCACACAGCAACAAGTCACATTTCTCAGCATAAGCAGTTCCATTAGTGGCACCCAGCAATGTTGAACAGGTGCAGACACCAACAAGTGACTTCATTTCAGTAGAAGCAGTCCATCAGTTGCACCTAGCAATGATGAGCAGGTCCAGAGAGCAGTCCATGATATTCACTATCACTGATCACACTGTTCATCAGAGTTTATAAGCAGAACTTAAACATGTCCTAGTGGCACCAATCATGTAGAAAAAGTACAAGTAACAGTCCATAATACTCACTATCACTGATGACACTGCTCATCAGAGTTTATAAGCAGAAATTAAACATGTCCTAGTGGCACCAATCATGTAGAAAAAGTACAAGTAACAGTCCATAATATTCACTATCACTGATCACACTGCTCATCAGAGTTTATAAGCAGAAATTAAACATGTCCTAGTGGCACCAATTATGTAGAAAAAGTACAAGTAACAGTCCATAATATTCACTATCACTAATCACACAGTTCATCAGCAGAAATTAAACGTTTCTAAGTGGCACCCATTATGTTAAAAAAAGTGCAGGTAACAGTCCATAATATTCACCATCACTAATCAGACAGTTCAGGCATGAACAATAGTTTGAATCCACATACAAATGCTTTTACACTAAACATACAAATCATAACAAACACACAAATGATGTCAGATAATTGTCATAATAACCATTACATATACACAAATATCAGTAAACCTATAATATTTATGGGTGTCAGTGCAAGCCACTACAAACAAATAAAATAATATTTGGGAGATAGGTGGGTAGGATTAGGAAAGGAAAACACACAAAACACACTCACTCATCTTTCATCCACATTAAGTACTACTGTGTAATTGAATAGTGTTAACTGTGTAAATGCAATTCTGTCAAAATTTGATGTTCATCTTGTGTATCAAGTAGTAGTGGCAGCAATGTATAACAGTCAATAATAGTTAAGTCAACGTCATAGTCATCATGTCAAGACCAATGTTTGCCAAGCCAGATCAAAATGTACGGTTGCTGAACAACTGTCAGTGTGCCAAGATATGCAAATACTTCCTCTCTTCAAAAAAAAGTATATACTGCTTAGAGATTTAACAAAATGTGTGTAGACAATCTTCCTTCCACTTTAGTGTTCTAGTCTGCTATCTTCATCCTCCTTGTTCCATATAGACCAACAAAAAAAAATATGCTCCTCACTTACTTTACCTCTTATCCACCAAAACTCCAATAATCATCAGCATCACATAATCTCAATACTTCAATAATACCTCTTACGTCGATACATATAAATCTTATCATCAATATCATTTACCTTACCTCTTGTCCACAAAAACTCCAATAATCATCAACTTCATATAATCTCAATAATACCTCTTCACTACGTCGATACATATAAACCTTATTACCAATATCATTTCACTTCCATAACAACTCTTTCCTCTAGTCAGTCTCCTCGAACAAGTACAGATAAAATCCTTATGCAAACCTCATCATCCCATACAATCCGAAGACACATTGTCAACACACAACCTCTGTGTAATCCATCTGACTCAAATCATCTACTCATTGTGAATTATAAACGAAAGAAATGCATACATGACCTCTAACAGACTTAGTTCGAATAACTCTCAGTAATTAAGTACGATTACGGAGTGTGAATGATCATAATATTTCACAGTGTGTACACCACTTCAAGAATTATGGCAAACAGAAGCAAACATGTGGAGTATTTCTTGTGTCAAGTGTCACTTCCTATTTCAATTGCTCACGAAAAATGCAGTGTAACAACTGTCAATGGTCTAAACCTAGTTTTGGTATGTCATGTCGTTAGCTTCCTTCCTATTAGCATACATTTATACAGCTTCCATAAAACCTCCAGCTCATGTGACTTCTATGAAGTTTCTTGTACTAATGTTGTTCGTCGAATTATAGCAGTTCATTTTCTTATCTTAAAAATATAAGGCACTGAGCGTAAGCAAAACATGCAATAGCAAGTAAATATACCAGTAGTGAACAGAATGTCAACAAGTGGATGCAGCACAATTCTTACAACGAGGCTCTGCCAAGCGAACAATCTATAATTAATACAATAGTGTGACCTAAACTCTATGTTCGTACACTGTACATCAGCATTGCTATATACCAAATTAAAGAGTAGTTGTGACGACAAACAGAAATGTATAAATATGCAATCCATACGCATAGCAGTAAACATATATCTTACGAAATAAACAGGTCATTAGCATCATATCAGCATAAGCAAATAAATGTTCATATGTAATCTTAATAAGTAAACATGAAGGCGCAACCAGATAAATCACAAAGTATAACTTACATACATAATCACAGTCAGCACAATTATCAGGTTACAATTATAATTTAAATAAATAAGCACAGCAGGCACATAATACAAAAAAAATATGACATCAGTGAAAAAGCAGTGCAGCCAAGCGATGCATAATATATACAAATAACAACCCTATTCAATCATCAATCATTGTCAAAATCAGTTAATGTACGCAAGCACGTCGCTTCACAAGTAAATTCATAGAACATGAAATTAGCACAAAGTATGAATCACGTAATCGCGAGCAGCAAATTACGTCTAAAGTACGTACCCAAATGGAAATATGTTACCTGAAAAATAAACTCAATTAATAGTTACCTTTTCAGATTATTAGTTTCTTCTTGGAAATTACATTCTTTCTGAAATTTTCTCGATAGCAAGTCCTCTTAACGTTGGAGACACACAGAATTTACCTGAAGTTCTTAAATATTTTATACAACCGTATCCTGAAAAATACTGAACGTTGATAACATAATTCATCAAGTCACTATAGCTTTATACTGAATTTAGTCGGAGAAATTAGACTGTGTATTTGTTTACGGCTGTCAGTGCATTCGCACTGAGCGCTCGATCAGCTGTGGCGCGTGACGTAGGAAGTGAATGTTTGCGGTCAACGACTGTCTTGTGCGGCTCGCAGACTTGACTGTTGCTTTGAGTATGTGCCGCCGCCAAAACACAGCGCGGTATCCTTGTATTCTCTGCATGTTTACGTAAACTGTTGGTTTCTCGAAAGTATGTCATTCCACAAAAATTTTAACGTTTGATATATGATGTATTCCCTTAGAGCGCCGAGATTTAAGAGTTTCTACTTCGACAGTGTTATCATGAATAATTTTGCGAATTCTATATGGACCGTTATAAAGCAGAAAAAATTTGTGACACAAGCCTTTTCCTTTGTGAGACAAACGATGAGACTTAATTAACACCTTTTGACCAACTGAAAAGGTTTTTAAACGACCAGGATGTTTAGCTGATTTTTCTCTTCTAACAGCCGCAGATGCAATATTTTGTAGAGCCAGGTTCACAACTTCAGAATGCCGCAGTTTCCGTGTAGGCGGAAAAGGAACGATTTCAGATATGCGATTTGTCGGTGCTTTGTTTTTTAATATCAGAATAGACGGTAAAGAAGTTGAGTCATTAGGAAGTTCATTCAGAATGTTTTGAAAAATATGAAGATACTGATCCCACGTTCTGTGATTCTGATGACAATAAAGACGACACAATTTATTGACTTCCTTCATCCATCTCTCTGAAGCGTTAGATTGAGGGTGAAAAAGTGAAACGAAGATTGGTTTAATTTTACGACGCCGTAGAGTACGAAGCCAAATTTTAGAACGAAACTGTGATCCATTATCTGATATAACCTTATCAACATGATCAACTTCTTTAAGAAAATGTTTGATGAAAGCATTAGATACTGAACGAGCTGTTGCTTTGCATAACGGTGTAAAACTCACATATTTTGATGTCAACTCCACTGCTACGAAAATGTACGCAAAACCATTAGTAGATCGAACCACTGGACCGAACAAATCAACTGCAGCCATGTCCTTTAATTTCGCTGGAATGATAGGAAACAACGGTGCTCTGTGAGAAATTGTTGGCGGCTTAGCCTTTTGACATAATTGCATTTGGCAAGAACAGATCGAATACGTTTTTCCATATTACTGAAATAGCAATTTTCTCGTAATTTATGAAAGCATTTTCTGGGACCAAAGTGTGCATAACTGAAATGTGTATACCAAAGCAATTTATTGACCCACTCATCAGGAATACAAACTAACCAAACAGAGTTGTCAACCGATTTTAGTTTAAAAAGAACTTTCCAGATAGTTCGCAAAAACGAGGTGTGGCCAAATCGTCCAATCTAACACAGCGTCTAAGAAAATTACAGACACCAAGAAAACTACGAACATCACGTTTTGTGGTAGGTACAGCATAATTACGAATAGCGTCTAAGTTTTCTGGATCAGGATGAATACCTTCTGTAGAAATAATGTGACCGAGAAATTTCACCTGATAACGACCAAATTCAGATTTTTCTAAGTTCACTGTAATGCCAACTCTTGCAAAAATACGTAATAATGAATCCAAAATTTTGTTGTGCTCACTCCAAGAACGTTTAGCAATAAGAATATCGGCAACATACGAAGTGATATTGTTAAGAAGATAAACAGGTAAAATTTCATTTAAACTAGGAATGAATGCTGCTGAAGGTACAGTAAGTCCAAACGGTAATTTCAGAAATCTCTTTTGGGTAAAATAGTTATATCGGGTTACTTTACTTACTCTCTAGATAGATTGATAGTAGAAGAGTTGTTTTGACAGATGCAAAGAATAGTGAAAGAGTAGGCAGCGGTGCAGAAAACTAAAAGGGAAATAGCACCACTACAGCTCGGGGCCCTATGCATGCTACGGCACATATTCACTTAGTGTAGTGAATCCCCTGAGGACATTAATAGCCGCACATAATTTCCAGTTTGTGACTTAGTGGCAAATTTGGTGGAAGTGCGTACATAAATTGATCTAACCATGAACATGGATGTATGTCATTCTTAGAATTGCGGAAGATCTTAAATTTCCGAACAGTCAAAAAGTGTTTATAGTCAAAATTTTTTCCTCGTGGCGACAAAGACCTACCGCGTCTGTCCCAGTCCGAATGTTGATTATTGTCAAGTTCACGCGCCTGGCGCTCTCTTGTTGCATCACGTAAATGAAATAAATTACTTTCTTCAAACCCCTCTGCTATCTGTGATTCTAAATTTCTTCTACTGTCTTTTCCTACAATTTCGCCTTCGATTTGTTTGACTTGCTTTCGTAATGCCTCAACTTCCCTTTTAACGCGTTCATTAAATTTTCCCTGATTTTCAACATGTTTATTTATGTTCTGATACTCTTCGGTTTCTGCAAATGGCAATGGTGCTGTATCATCTGAATCTCTGTCCCCACTTAAACTAAGACTTGTCAGTTTATCTGAAATCTCCTCAACTCTTTCCGATAAATCACCTATTTGTTCTTTCTGTTTATTTATGTCTTCCGTAAGTGTCGCGACTCGGGTTTCAGTATTAACGCATTTGGTAGTTAACTGTTCATATTGTTGTGTTAGGTTATTTATTCTGTCATTTGGTCCGGATTCCTCGATTCTCTCAAATATTTCTTCCTTATCGTGTGCGCGTTGTAAATTTATCTCTGAAAATTTCTGTACTATCACGCGATCTCTTTCTTCCTGTTCTCTATCCTGTTCCTTTTGTCTAATCTCTACTGCAATTAATCTGTTATTGTTAGAATTCAAAATCGGTTGTACATCTTCTCTGATTTCTTTCTTTAATTCATCTTTCATATTTTTGAAACATGTCCCTATTCGTGAATCTAACCGTGTTTCCAAAGTTCCCATCTCTGTTTTTAATTCAGATCCAAACTGTGTTTCCATTGTTCCCATATCAGTTTTTAATTCAGATCGTAAAGTTCCCATCTCTGTTTTTAATTCAGATACAAACCGTGTTTCCATTGTTCCCATATCAGTTTTTAATTCAGATCGTAAAGTTCCCATCTCTGTTTTTAATTCAGTAAGGGAATGTTAAAACAGCAGCTGGAAACGCAATGTGGAAAAAATGAAGGCACAGGATATTAACAGATAGAAATTTTTAAAAAGGTATTTGAACCTAATGAATCTAAAGCAGCCAGTATTAATTCTATGAGGGCAAGGAAGAAAGGAAGACGGGGTTTAACTTCCTATCTACATCGAGGTCATTAGAGACGGAGCACAAGCTCGGATTGTGTCAAGGATGGACAAGGAAATCGGCCGTACCCTTTCAAAGGAACCCTCCCGGCATTTGCCTGGAGCGATTTATGGGGTAGTCACGGAAAAATTAAATCGGGACGGGGTTGAACCGTCGTCTTCCCGAATGGGAGGCCAGTATGCTAACCAATGAGTCACATCGCTCGGTAGCAAGATCTGATAAGGGCAAGAAACTGCTAAAAGCTGAAACAAGGAAAAATATGGACAAGGCCTATTTCTGACGTCATCATTGGCCTTCTGCACATAGGCAGGTTTTCACATGGTAACACTCCACGGTTTCCTGGTCTCTGCCATCCTCTTCAGGGACTCGTAATTTACGCTTCCTTTTATGTCATCCATCATCTGTGTCTCCTCCTTAGCGTCTGTTAGCAAGTACACCCGTCTCAACGAATGTTCTTCTTCCTTTCTTTTATAACCTGCAACAGTCTGATGAAGAGAGTGAAAACTGCATTTGTATGTACTGCCTGAAATGACACAATATTCAAAAAGAAATGAAGAATAGGCCCAGTGTCTAAGATATAAAAGGTGGACTCACGACAGCTGTGCGTAAATTACTACTCGGGCAATGATGATGAATAGGCCTTTAATTAACATTCAAACGCCTATGTAGGCCATATTATACTAAGAGGCGGAAGATTGCCAAGCAATTGGTTTGCTGCCAGCAAAATTTTTGTATTTCACCTTTTTAATTGCTGTAACTAGGCCTGTAATATAGTTTACTCGCGTAAAACGTATTTTGAAACTTTCAGTACTGTGTTTTGTTTCCACATTAGTGTGATCTGTTGTATGCGTGAATGTGCACCGAAAGGTGCTTTAACTTACCTCGACTTGAGCCTGTACAAAATTATTTTCCACTCTCGAATGAAACGTTTAATTATAAGTAAATATATCAAGTTATACTTCAATGACCACTTTATAAGACTAAATAATTTTAAACATGATAAATCAAATCAAAAGACTGGAATAACTTCGAAAAGAAATCTACGTAAATGTGCCCCGGTTTCCCTGATAACAAACAGAATAATTTCGTTCTGGCATTAAGAGCAGAAACAAAATATTTAGAAATTCCTTAAACCACTAATCGGTAAAAATTAGAAGAAAAAAGGTAAATGAACTGAAACAAGTAACTTCTGGTTTCTACAAGTGAATCATTCTCTCATACTGAGAAAATTGCACCTACTGTTTTTTTTTTTTTTCCTGAAAGGGAAGCATATGACAGTAGCGTGGGATTCGAAAGAGATAGTCGAAACTGCGGGAACCTAGCCGGAATTCCTTTGATTGGTATCAGAAAGTATAACTTCAGGAACATACTGAGAAATAAAACGTCAAACTAGTGAAGCTATAAATTAGACAAAGCTCAGACGATCCTTGACAGAAATGTTCAAACAGTTCCTGGAAAAAATATTGGACAAATATTAGTGAGATGCAAATATGTAATGAATCTAAAATGGGAAGCCAGTCCAAACATACAAGCTTGTCTTTACTTGGAAGTCATCAATCCATCTTTTCTCATTTGAAGTCGTCTAACTTTTATGCAATTTTTGAGGAATATAAAACATAAAGTACATTAACATGGTTAATAACATGTAATAAAATCCAGTTGAAAATAAAGATCTTTATCTCTACAGATAAAAGAACATGTTCTGACTGACTGACTCGTCATCACCAAAACCTGTCAGGATATTAATTTGAAATCTGGAGAGTGTGTTGATCTTATACCATAGGCGTCGTTTAAAACGGATTTTTCTCCGTTAGAGATAAAGAAATACATGTTGCAACTTTTTTTTGGAAATTTAGCTACTATTGGAGTGAAATAGCGGGTAAAATTCTTTTTTAAATAAATCATCATTAAAAAACTATTGAAGTATTTTTAAAGTGACATCTATGAAAACTGTTATTTGTCTTCTCGCTTACAAAAAAATATAAGTGTTTTAGCGTTCTTGGAAATTCAAACGATAAGGGGTAGAAATTGAGTATGAAACGTTTTATGGAGACGTATCATTATGCAAGCATTTTAAAGCATGATGTATGACAATTTGAAATTGGTTTCTCAGTTAGGAACACAAAATTACGTGTTTTTGGAAATTCAACCCATAAGGGGGTGAAATACAGTCTGACTGATTCACTCACTCATCGTCTAGCCTGAACTGCTAATATTGAAATAGGAATTTTGGAGAGTGTTGGTCTTGTACTGTAGACATCCTTTAGTAAGAGACTATTCAAAATCCCCCCCCCCATGCAGTGAATTAGGGGATGAAAATTTTTTCGAAAATATAGCGGTATTAAGGCAGTGTTGAAGCTAGGACTACGAAAATTGGTTTTTGACTTCTCGGTTGCAAACAAACAAATACGTATTTCAGTGTTTCTGAAAATTTCACCCTTAAGGGGTTAAAATAGGGGATGAATGTTTCTATGGAAATATTTCAGTACGAAAGCATTTCTGAAACTAAAAAAAAAATGTATTTTGCTTCTCGGTTTCAATGTCTGTTTGAAATTGAACCCCTGAGTGGGTGAAATAAAGCATGAAACTTTTTATGAATATATTTCGTTACATTAAAACATTTTAAAAGTCAAATCTACCGATAACTGTATTTGACTTCTACCTTTGGTATTAGTACGTTTGCTTCTATAAGTCCTTTTTCGTATACTGATATTCATGACATGCTCTGCACATTAAAGTAACGACAGATGTAATGTCGTGGCTTAAACCATTTTAACCCTTATCCGTGAAGATGGTCCATGACTGAAACCGGTCGATATTTTGGTTTAAAATAAAAGCATCTGATGGTCAAATATGCATCTCATACATTACTTGACGGCTGTTGATAGTTACCTTCCAAAAGTGTTTACCTCAAGGTAAGACGCTGACACAGCCAAAGGACTAATACCGAAAATTTGCAGCTACACCTAGAATTCATGGAGTGCCAAAAATACACAAAGAAGACTATGCATTGGGGTCAGTAATAAATGAGATCAATTCGCCTATGTACAACTTGGCAAAGTATTTAACCTGAAAATTAAGACCGCCAGTTATCAAAACGGATTCTTAAGTGAAGAGCTTGATGCACTCTTACGATAAGGAAGGTGTGGCCTTCATGTACAGCTTCAGTCTAAACTCCCGATTCATAAATGTGCCAGTGGACGAAACTGTCCGCTTCCTGCAGGAACATGACCCGCCAGACATATACCATTCAGTGCAGCTACGTCCATCATCGACTTACTTGTAACCGCAGCAAAAGTACTACAAGAGGACAGGCAGTGTAACAATGGGTTCTCCCTTGCCCCTGTTACACGTATTCATGGATGCCTTTTAACCCATTGTATTTAGTACGACTCTATTACGCCTACATTGATGATTCATAAACATGGACAACACGTTCGCTACTTGGCCGCATGGTGAGCCTCAGCTACAAAGAATCCACGAATAACTGGACAAATATATTTAGTTCATTCTCGAAGTGCAACAACATGATGCAATTCCATTACTAGGCGTTTAGACGTACAGTACACTGGATGACAAACTAAATCGCAGAGTATACGGGAAGCGAACTCATTCCCACCCAACACAGAAAACTCAGATATCAGCTCATTCACCATTCACGCACAGCGTCTAAGTGATGCTCGCGACATAACACGTGACTTTAAAAGTCTGAAAACAACGTGCTAATGGATATAGACCCAAACGAATGCATAGCCCAAACAATAAAAGAATGACATAGAGGTGGTTATTATAAAAAGCAGCCAGAAATGCACTTACTTTGTGTGAAGAGTGTCATTGGCCAAAATGATAAATATCCTCATCGTTTAGGTATCCAACAGCCTTCTACTGCATCCATCCATAAGATCCAGAGTGTATTGGGCTCCTCTGAAGACGAGATAAACTCTCCACCCACTGAGCCTTGCACAAAGCGGACAGTGAGTGTTGTGAAGTATACACTGGCGAAATCACTAAGCCAGTAGCAAGAGGTAACCGAGAATATGAGTGTTACTTTCGACTCGGACACCACAACAAATCAACAGTGGCCGAACGGTAGATATAAGTCAGATGATAAATTTCATAGAGACTTGAGCTACTTCTTTACACAGTTTCCTCTCTAAGACATTTCTCATACCGCTTTACCAACTTTCCAATACTCTCATAAAGGAAGGAAGCCGCTTGTCTCTCCCGCCAATTCCCTACAGTGGCCTGCAGCTCGTTTTCTGTGCAATAGTATCGAAGGAAATTGACGGAGATCCGAAATGTGAAATGATTTGGGTGAAGGTCACGGTTAAAGCAGGCTCAGACATGGTAATTGGATGTCTCTATAGGCCCCCTGGCTCAGCAGCTGTTGTGGCTGAGCACCTGAAGGATAATTTGGAAAATATTTCGAGTAGATTTCCCCACCATGTTATAGTTCTATGTGGAGATTTTAATTTGCCAGATATAGACTGGGAGACTCAGACGTTCATAACGGGTGGCAGGGACAAAGACTCCAGTGAAATTTTTTTAAGTGCTTTATCTGAAAACTACCTCGAGCAGTTAAACAGAGAACCGACTCGTGGCGATAACATATTAGACCTTCTGGTGACAAACAGGCCCGAACTATTTGAAAAAGTTAACGCAGAACAGGGAATCAGCGATCATAAAGCGGTTACGGCATCGATGATTTCAGCCGTAAATAGGAATATTAAAAAGGGTAGGAAGATTTTCCTGTTTAGAAAAAGTGACAAAAAGCAGATTTCAGAGTACCTGTTGGCTCAACACAAAAGTTTTGTCTCAAGTACAGATAGTGTTGAGGATCAGTGGACAAAGTTCAAAACCGTCGTACACAATGCGTTAGATGAGTATGTGTCAAGTAAGATCGTAAGAGATGGAAAAGAGCCACCGTGGTACAACAACCGAGTTAGAAAACAGCTGCGGAAGCAAAGGGAACTTCACAGCAAACATAAACATAGCCAAAGCCTTGCTGACAAACAAAAATTACGCGAAGCGAAATGTAGTGTGAGGAGGGCTATGCGAGAGGCGTTCAATGAATTCGAAAGTAAAGTTCTATGTACTGACTTGGCAGAAAATCCTAAGAAATTTTGGTCTTATGTCAAACCGGTAGGTGGATCAAAACAAAATGTCCTGACACTCTGTGACCAAAATGGTGCTGAAACAGAGGATGACAGGCTAAAGGCCGAAATACTAAATGTCTTTTTCCAAAGTTGTTTCTCAGAGGAAGATTGCACTGTAGTTCCTTCTCTAGATTGTCGCACAGATGACAAAATGGTAGATATCGAAATAGACGACAGAGGGATAGAGAAACAATTAAAATCGCTCAAGAGAGGAAAGGCCTCTGGACCTGATGGGATACCAGTTCAATTTTACACAGAGTACGCGAAGGAACTTGCCCCCCTTCATGCAGCGGTGTACCGTAGGTCTCTAGAAGACCGTAGCGTTCCAAAGGATTGGAAAAGGGCACAGGTCATCCCCGTTTTCAAGAAGGGACGTCGAGCAGATGTGTAGAACTATAGACCTATATCTCTAACGTCGATCAGTTGTAAAATTTTGGAACACGTATTGTGTTCGAGTATAATGACTTTTCTGGAAACTAGAAATCTACTCTGTAGGAATCAGCATGGGTTCCGAAAAAGACGGTCATGTGAAACCCAGCTCGCGCTATTCGTCCACGAGACTCAGAGGGCCATAGACATGGGTTCACAGGTAGATGCCGTGTTTCTTGACTTCCGCAAGGCGTTCGATACAGTTCCCCACAGTCGTTTAATGAACAAAGTAAGAGCATATGGACTATCAGACCAATTGTGTGATTGGATTGAGGAGTTCCTAAATAACAGGACGCAGCATGTCATTCTCAATGGAGAGAAGTCTTCCGAAGTAAGAGTGATTTCAGGTGTGCCGCAGGGGAGTGTCATAGGACCGTTGCTATTCACAATATACATAAATGACCTTGTGGATGACATCGGAAGTTCACTGAGGCTTTTTGCGGATGATGCTGTGGTATATCGAGAGCTTGTAACAATGGAAAATTGTACTGAAATGCAGGAGGATCTGCAGCGAATTGACGCATGGTGCAGGGAATGGCAATTGAATCTCAATGTAGACAAGTGCAATGTGCTGCGAATACACAGAAAGATAGATCCTTCATCATTTAGCTACAAAATAGCAGGTCAGCAACTGGAAGCAGTTAATATCATAAATTATCTTATAGTACGCATTAGGAGTGATTTAAAATGTAATGATCATATAATGGTGATCGTCGGTAAAGCAGATGCCAGACTGAGATTCATTGGAAGAATCCTAAGGAAATGCAATCCGAAAACAAAGGAAGTAGGTTACAGTACGCTTGTTCGCCCACTGCTTGAATACTGCTCAGCAGTGTGGGATCCGTACCAGATAGGGTTGATAGAAGATATAGAGAAGATCCAACGGAGAGCAGCGCGCTTCGTTACAGGATCATTTAGTAATCGCGAAAGCGTTACGGAGATGATAGATAAACTCCAGTGGAAGACTCTGCAGGAGAGACGCTCAGTAGCTCGGTACGGGCTTTTGTCAAAGTTTCGAGAACATACCTTCACCGAAGAGTCAAGCAGTATATTGCTCCCTCCTACGTATATCTCGCGAAGAGACCATGAGGATAAAATCAGAGAGATTAGAGCCCACACAGAGGCATACCGAGAATCCTTCTTTCCACGAACAATACGAGACTGGAATAGAAGGGAGAACCGATAGAGGTACTCAAAGTACCCTCCGCCACACACCGTCAGGTGGCTTGCGGAGTATGGATGTAGATGTAGATGTAGAAAATGTATCCCCATAGCAAGCGTTTGACGTGAGAAATGAGGTGAAAACACAGGGAGTCCAGTCTGGGATGTGTGGTGGGTGTTCAAATATTTCCCATCGAAACTGCTGTATAAGCATCTTCGTTGCTCCAGCTGTGTGTGGCCAAGGATTGTCATAAAGAGGGAAACGCATGACAGTCACGTTATGGTGGGATACTCTCTTGTTCTATGCATATTTATGTGCTCTCTGTGCGCTCAGAAGTGAAAAGTACGACGTGACGTGGTCTACAGGTATGTATGTATGTATGTATTGAACTGGGGACCTAGAAACGACGGAGAGACTTCGTCTCCGCCGTAGCCCTCAGTGGTACAGAACCCCACAACAGGCTACAGCAGTCCACTCACCCCACCGTCGCCCACATCGAACCCAGGGTTATTGTGCGGTTCGGCCCCCAGTGGAGCCCCCCGGAACCATCTCATTCCAGACGAATGTAACCCCAATGTTTGCGTGGTAAAGTAATTATGGTGTACGCGTACGTGGAGACAGTGTTTGCGCAGAAATCGCCGATATAGTGTAACTGAGGCGAGATAAGGGGAACCAGCCCGCATTCGCCGAGGCATATGGAAAACCGCCTTAAAAACCATCCACAGGCTGGCCGGCACACCGGACCTCGACACTAATCCGCCGGGCGGATTCCTGCTCGGGACCGTCACGCCTTCCTGCTCGGGAAACAGTGCGTTAGACCGTTCGGCTACGACTACAGGTATACTACAGACACCGCAAAACACGTCTTCACAAAGATTTGTCAGATACTCATTAATGTTGCAATTTCGCGGCCGATCAGAGCTCGGAAAATAAATAGCCCTTGTACAATATGAAGCGGCATGATATCCAGCACACTTTTATGACCTTTAATGCATTGTTCGGTGCACTGACCTAGAGCACAAGTAGTAGGAGAAACATGTACTTACGTTGTGAGGATGTACATAGGAAATTGCACCACACTGACGTCCTCAAACAGAAAGTGCAATATTTGAGCACACAACACAGAAAATTGTTGGAAAATATGAGAAGTTTCACTAGTTGTGGTGATTGCAATTAGGATACAACGGGCAAGTCAAATAGCACGATAATTTTTTAAGTAAACTTTTTAATGTGACAACAGCATTGCACACAACAGTAGTTTTCCGCTACCTTCATGCACTTGGTCCATCTCTTGACGAGCTTCTTAATTCCGTTCTGGCATCGTGCAAAGTAACGGGTACACAGGTTTCACAACCTCTTAATATTATAAAAATTGCGATTCCCCCAACGCTCCTTCGTAAACTCAAAATGGTACTAACCCCTATAGCTATGGGTACTCAAGCAGTTCGAAACCAAGATTGTTTCCCAGCAGCATTACAGCCAGCGTTATACTGAAGAAAAGTAATACCTTTTGAAAATGCTTTTGAAAATGTTCTCCTGATCTCGCAGTAGCTCAGTAGCTCACAATATCAATTAATAGTCTGTGTTTGGTCATTAGGAATGTAATGATTTAGAAGTGCACCTCTACTTTCCCAAAACACACCTTTCCTACAGACTCTTGTCCATAATTTTTTTTCTCTTAGGAAGTTTCCACAATATATTCCGTCGCCAACACCGAGGTTCGTAGTGTTGGTCCAACGTCTCATTTACAGTTACTATGATACTTAAAATGTCTACTCCTTCCTCTTAGAAACGCCTTAAAAGTGTTTTCAACGTTTCCAAATATTGCTGTTCGTGTTTGCCTGTCAGTTGACGTGGTACCTAACGAATATAAACTTACACGTCGTATAGAGATTCGTGGACGACTGCAAACCCTGAAACGTTTCTAATGTTCAAACCATGTGTCATCAATTACGGTACGACGATCATCACGAAATATTTGCATAGCAGTCGCAATGTTCCTATCCACCTACACGAACTGACTGCGTTGACGGTAAATACACATCTGCCTTCAATGCGATTTGTCCACTCGTTCAGATAGGTACCGCATCACTGCAGCAGTATTTCGCAAAACTCCGCAGAGTAATTCCTATGGAGTACAGAAAACGAATCACTTCACTCATTTTCTTCCTTGGTGCACACGGAGATTGGAGGACACACAAAAAATGCTGTGAAATGCCAACGACCAGTGTGGCGAGGCACGTGATTGTTGAGTAATTGCTCGATGGAGCAGGGAAAAATTATATTTATTTACTGACGCATACTACATCTACATCTACATCTACATCCATACTCCGCAAGCCACCTGATGGTGTGTGGCGGAGGGTACCTTGAGTACCTCTATCGGTTCTCCCTTCTATTCCAGTCTCGTATTGTTCGTGGAAAGAAGGATTCTCGGTATGCCTCTGTGTGGGCTCTAATCTCTGTGATTTTATCCTCATGGTCTCTTCGCGAGATATACGTAGGAGGGAGCAATATACTGCTTGACTCCTCGGTGAAGGTATGTTCTCGAAACTTCAAAAAAAGCCCATACCTAGCTACTGAGCGTCTCTCCTGCAGAGTCTTCCACTGGAGTTTATCTGTCATCTCCGTAACGCTTTCGCGATTACTAAATGATCCTGTAACGAAGCGCGCTGCTCTCCGTTGGATCCTCTCTCTCTCTTCTATCAACCCTATCTGGCACGGATCCCACACTGCTGAGCAGTATTCAAGCAGTGGGCGAACAAGCGTACTGTAACCTACTTCCTTTTGTATTCGGAATGCATTTCCCTGGGATTCTTCCAATGAATCTCAGTCTGGCATCTGCTTTACCGATGATCAACTTTATATGATCATTCCATTTTAAATCACTCCTAATGCCTACTCCCAGATAATTTATGGAGTTAACTGCTTCCAGTTGCTGACCTGCTATATTGTAGCTAAATGATAAGGGATCTTTATTTCTATGTATTCGCAGCACATTACACTTGTCTACATTGAGATTCAATTGCCATTCCCTGCACCATGCGTCAATTCGCTACAGATCCTCCTGCATTTCAGTGCAATTTTCCATTGTTACAACCTCTCGATATACCACAGCATCATCTGCAAAAAGTCTCAGTGAACTTCCGATGTCATCCACAAGGTCATTTATGTATATTGTGAATAGCAACGGTCCTGCGGCACACCTGAAATCACTCTTACTTCGGAAGACTTCTCTCCATTGAGAATGACATACTGCGTTCTGTTATTTAGGAACTGTTCAATCCTATCACACAATTGGTCTGATAGTCCTTATGCTCTTACTTTGTTCATTAAACGACTGTGGGGAACTGTATCGAACGCCTTGCGGAAGTCAAGAAACACGGCATCTACCTGGGAACCCGTGTCTATGGCCCTCTGAGTCTCGTGGACGAATAGCGCTAGCTGGGTTTCACACGATCGTCTTTTTCGAAACCCATGCTTATTCCTACAGAGTAGATCCAGAATAGTCATTATACTCGAACATAATACGTGTTCCAAAGTTCTACAACTGATAGACGTTAGAGATATAGGTCTGTAGTTCTGCACATCTGTTCGACGTCCCTTCTTGAAAACGGGGATGACCTGTGCCCTTTTCCAATCTTTTGGAACGCTACGCTCTTCTAGAGACCGACGGTACTCCGCTGCAAGAAGGGGGGGGGGGGGGGGGGGGAGGGGGGCAAGTTCCTTCGCGTACTCTGTGTAAAATCGAACTGATATCCAATCAGGTCCAGCGGCCTTTCCTCTTTTGAGCGATTTTAATTGTTTCTCTATCCCTCTGTCGTCTATTTCGATATCTGCCATTTTGTCATCTGTGCGACAATCTAGAGAAGGAACTACAGTGCAGTCTTCCTCAGTGAAACAGCTTTGGAAAAAGTCATTTAGTATTCCGGCCTTTAGTCTGTCATCCTCTGTTTCAGTACCATTTTGGTCACAGAGTGTCTGGACATTTTGTTTTGATCCACCTACCACTTTGACATAAGACCAAAATTTCTTAGGATTTTCTGCCAAGTCAGTGCATAGAACTTTACTTTCGAATTCATTGAACGCCTCTCGCATAGCCCTCCTCACACTACATTTCGCTTCGCGTAATTTTTGTTTGTTTGTTGTCTCGTACCTTTATGGTGAGGTTAAGACATGTCGTTGTTGGGTCATTGCTATAAACGTTTGGAGCAGAAAAAATTGTATTTACTTATTGATGTGCACCCGTATCTTTATGGTAAATAGGGAAACCAGTGGTTGGAAGTTATCATGAAGATCGAATGTATATAATAGTGACGAAAAATATGGGACAGTACTGACAGGAGTTGACAGACCAAGCGGAGGAATAAATGATAAGGATTTCTACGCAGACACATAACATTTCTTCCGCAGTCGTTCTGTTAGATCTGATTACCAAGATAGGACTATATAAACTATTGTTCGAGAGGTCTTGAACCATGCAGAATGGCAGACAACAGCGTTACAGACAGATTATGAATCATCAACTCTAAAATATCTTTATATGAAGTGATATAGTAAATACAACTTATTTTACCGCCGGAACACCTGAAGTAAATATAAAAATATGCTTAGCATGGGCGAAATATCTGCCGCGAATGGGCAATCTTTCATGTTCTCGTCTCGTAAGCGGCAAGGAGAGGTAGCACAGACTTAACCAAGAATAAATATTTCCCAGCGTGGAAACCATTTCACTTTCAGACTTAAAGCTGAACAGTCTAATCATTCCCAAAACCAAGGTGAAGTTAAAAATTTTACATTCATAAAGGGATTTAGCAGATATGATGTGTGAATGAATAAAGGTTGTGCAAAACAGGTGCAAATAAATGATTAATGCAGGACACTTATGCTGTGTGCAATTTCGAGGCAGATCTTTTCCTCACTTGTGAACAAATGAACTATACGTAGTTCGTCCTAAGCCCCTGTTCCTCCCCCCCCCCCCCCCCCACTCTCCCATTCAATTAAAAGTAGCATTCGAAACTCAAAATTCTTTCTGCATTAAGTTTGTTGGTGAACAACATGTAAAAACTGCTCTAAGAGCTAAACATTGCATGCTATAAAATTCCTTAGGTCGCCAAATTTAATCGGCAGGCTGTATTGAATCGTCTCGATAACTACTTAGCATCGCTACGGCTACACATATGGTGGTGGCATCGATATCTGTTAGTGTCAACAATCTCTCCGTGAGTGCTGAAGTGGAGCCATACAAATTAAGGTCGTGCTGCAATCAATATTTACATATTTGCAACTTCGATAGTAATTTGGTTGTGTACATAAGCTACTTACAACACAACTCTCGTTTAATTCATTTACTAGATCCAATTCGTTAAAGAAAGTGCGTATATCTTATGCCGTGGTCGGACGAAATAGAAAGAGTTGTGTACTAACGAAAAACCAGTAAGGAATTCACCAAGTGTATAATCCCCTAGTAAAGGACGAGACGTATTGTTCTCGGTAACTGAAGCTACTTAGGGGAATTAAGCGTTGTGTTCACTGAACCTTCTTTACAAATCAACTTTAAAGTAAATTAAATTCCAGTTGCTGTAGTAGACGAAGGGTGACAACAGCGTAAATTTCAAAGAACGATGGGACGATAAGACGATTATTCTTCCTTTCGTATTTCAGCACCTGAAAAAGTAGTACAAACTATTCAAAATCCCCACTAAATGCAAGATTTTTTAACAGCGCTTCTCGGCGGCTAATCTTAATATAATATACTTCTTTTTCTCTCGCACAAACAGTGTCTGGTACAATATCTCTTAATATAATAAGGAAGTCCGTACACCGAGCGTACATAATACAGCGATTAATCTCGGCTGCTGCTTTTATTGTAGGAGGAAGGCGCTGGAAATAATGGACTAAGTCTGCCCTTTCCGAACTTCCGCCCGCTCTCCTTTCATAGAGACCAAAGTCTTAAATCAAATTTCCATTATACTCTCTGAAAAGTCCTTTGTTACTCCGATCTGAAATATTTATCTACCTTAATATCCCGCCGCACTCGCTCCTCTCCTCGCTTAAAGGGAATGAGTCGAGAGGACCCCACGCCCTGCGCTGAACTTCGCGGCAGCCCCTGGGAGCACACAATCAAATTGCCTGCTACGGAGTATCTCGCGCTGACACCGCTGCTGTAATTTCGTCCGCAGAACTATTAGAGTCGGTACACTGTTTACGGCACTCTATATTGCAGCCGTTGTTTGCTTACCAGTGATTAATCTGTGCACATAATAATAACCTCAGCGAGGAACGCAACGTATGAACGTATGCAATTAGCTTTAGTATGTGTATCGTTTGTAATTTAGGATGTAGACCGTCTAGTAACTGATTTATGTGGGCACACATCAACTAAGGCACAAATCTGTAAAGGCAAATAACTACTGCTGTAGTAATATTAACGAATTTAAATAAACGATGCTGAAATTGCAGACTTTTGAAAAGCCTGTTTCGACACGTTCGTTGATACAAAGGAAAGGTTAACTGAGTCATGACCCACTTAAAAAAATTTATTATAATCATACAAATTTTTGTATATTTATTTCCATTCTTCGTAAGCAGTTTATGGAAAATAACAATGATCATCATCTTTTTCCTCTTCAGGTATTAGGCCTTTTGTCCTGTTTCGCCTCGTAGTTGTCACACCATCTTTTTAAGGGACGTCCAACGTTCCTCTTGCCGCTTGGGTTATATTGTATTGACGTTTCACTTATTCTATCATTAGACATACGGTGGTCTTTCTAGTTCAGTCGATATTTTTAATTATATTTGGTTCAAATATTTGGTTCAACATTTAGTTCTTATCTAATGTCGGTATTTCTTTCATGGTCCAACAATGAATATACCATTACAAAGCTCGTTGCAGCTGATCAAATGTTAGGGTCTAACATTCGCTACCATACAGCAGCAATGTAACGCTGTTACTTTGTAGAGTTTAATTAATGCTTCTTTCCATACGTTATGTTTTATGTATGTTGTATAGTTCCATAGAAATATCTAAATCCGGCCAGTTTTAGCTCTAAATCATTTGACTTGGGAAATTTAAAAATCACAACGTAAATATTTAAATTATCTTACTTGTTCAGTTATTTGTCTATCTATAGCAACTTTGGCTCTTATGGGTTCCAATCTCTGAATTGCCATCACTTTTGTTGCATCTGTTTAGTCTCACTCCGTACTTAGTGGCAGTTTGTCTCAATTTGTGTACAGAAATTAGAACCTCTTCTTCAGATTCTCTTATTATAATTTTACTATCATCAGATTGAAATTATCACTTCTTAATGTGCCACTTAATAAAATCAACCATTTACGCATGATACCGTCAATGTAAACATTAAAAATGGGCAGTATTGTCTGAGTCATTGACTGATATCAGCAATTCTCCCATTCCTAAGAGTATGGATGCTTAGTTTATTATTTTTTTGTATTTTACCTCTAACATACGTGTGTCGGCTATTGGTACCTGTGTACATAGTTCCGCGTAGTCAGCGTGTACACAATTTTCCCAATAGAGCGCGCCCCGCTAAGCACAACAGCGCAGGTGCAGCGCTCGTCCGCCTCCGCACTACGAGATGGCGCTGTCTTAGAGACGGACCAAATTCTGCTTCCGCCGATCCGCGTATTAATATGTAATGCAGCCAATGAGATTCCTGCTAACGTAGAACTTTTCTCCTCGCAGATCACACTTGCGCAGTGATACCTGAACACGCGAGGTATTATAACGAGTGTACAGACCTCTGATTAGTCTGCATTAGTCTGCATTTGTCTGCACCAGTCAGTACCAGTCTGCATTAGTCTGTACCAGCCTATAGTAAAGTTTCAGTCTGCGCCTAATAAGATTATAATATTCCTGTACATAGCCATGAAGAGAAATGCATAGACACTGTGTCAAGTATCAGAGATTTGTGAGAAAAAGATTAACGTACCAAGGCCAAAGCAACTTCAGATTATCAATTGTAAACAGCATTCAGAATCAAGTTAAGTAATTTCTATGCTTTTTATTATTTTAATAAATACGTGTGAAAATTAAGCAAGTTCTGTTTAAAGTTGGTCACCGTCAATCTGCTACTCTAAGTGTGCAAGTGGCATTTCTATCATCCAGCCTAATGCCAGAAGATAAACACACCACGATAAGACCACGAGACATATTGCTGACACTCGCCTACTTCGTTAGAGAGACAAGTCAAATAATCTGATGGTGTGTGTACCAAAGGTCTTACAGTACACACACCACAGTACTAATCCCTTGTTTATAGTTTTGGCACACATTTGGTAGCAGGAATTTATTAGACTTATTCCTCGGTAATTTGCGCATTGTGATTTATCGTCTTTCTTATAAACAGGTCAATCTAAAGTGTCATTTGAATCGTCTGGCACGTGTCCCCTCAACCAACAAACATTCATAAAATTTAAGAGTCTTTGCTTTCGTTGATCAGACTCACATTTAACCTGCTCCATTTTTATATTATCAGTAACAGGTGACTTTTTATTTTGTTTTCTTTGGTCACATCTGGTAGCACTTTCATTGTTATCAAACATACAGAGCCTCTGGTACTGTTGTTTATTTTTGGTTCCTCTGCATTATCTGTCCATAGACATTTGAAGTATTTTCCCCATTCTTTTTCCGATATTACCTTTAATTCTGAAGTATCTCACTCTCGTTTATTCAAATGCTTTATTATCTTGTGTTCTTTGTTTTGTCTTTCATGAATATAATATTAAATGTCACTTCAATATTGCTTCCAACTTTCCCCTTTAATGTTTCCTGTTTCTTTCTTTACTAATGCAGATTTACTTTAATGATCCTCTCTGTGATTCACAGTATTAGGTGATAACAGAGTTTTAAGATATGCCTTCTCTTTGTCTTTTATTAACTTGTCAATATGGTCGTTCAAAATCGTTAGTTCCCTTTTAGAGTATTTCTTACTGGTTTTGTTTGACATTTCTCATTTAGTCTCTTTTGTTATAATAGTCTGACACAAAGTTGTTGGCGTAGGTGCACTTTGTAAATCCTTATATCCGACTTGGATTTCACGGGTCTTTTTAAACAATGTTATTTCACTTCAGACTAAGAAGTAATCAGATGCTACATCAAATCTTTTGTAATCTCTTGTGTCTTTTATTCTACCCATGACTTTTTATTTGCAAGAATATAGTCTTCTATTGACACTGTACCTCGATTTGCCTATGTAAATTTATGAATATAACGATGTTTAAAAAAGATGTTTGTTATTTGTAATTCATTGTTTGTGGCAAACGGTATTAGCTTCTTTCCCTTTTTAGTCAGTGTATTTTCACTCTTTTGCTACTATATAGTTAATGGGTAGTTAATGGATCTCTTTCCCACTCGGATGTTTAATTCCTCCATAAGAAGTATGTAATTACTTTTATTTATTTTTCAATACTGTAATACGTCATAAATTTCACGGAATTTTGAGTTGTTCCTTCTTCTGACGCACACAAAGACAATATGGAGACATATCCTCTCTCGACTTCTGCTTATAAATTTGTAGAAATGTGTTCTGTTCTTTGACGCTTTTCGCATACAGATAGAGACTCTGTCAGCTGTTCTTCGTTCCTGCTATACTACGCAGTAGATCATGGCATCTTTATACATTCGGTCGTTCGCCGTAATTTCTCTTCTCTTTTAATTGTGGCAGCAATGTTGCCGTTAGCATTGCTTAGTTCTTCTTCCAGTTCTGTTTCTTTCTGTCACACCTCTAACGTTCGATGTTGCTATCTTAAACGTTTCTGATAAGTTATTACCCCTCCCCCTCCCTCTCCTCTCTCTCTCTCTCTCTCTCTCTCTCTCTCTCTCTCTCTCTCTCCCTTCCTCCCTCTCTCTCTCTCTCTCTCTCTCTCTCTCTCTCCCTACGACTATGATGCGGCTGCCACATTTAAGCTTCCGTTCCAGCTGATTTTGTTTCAAACTTTATCTGTGCTAGACAGATGACAGATTGCCTTCTCTACGGTTTCGAGATCTGTCGTCCCGTAGTTCTAGTTTTCGGTCCATCCCGGATATTTTATTTCCCCAGTGTCCGCCATATCTGATCAGAACTCCTTATCCGCCACTTGGGGGGGGGGAGGGGCGTCCGTGGGAGCATCTCCAACTCCAAACAGGAGAATAATGGCGCACGGAAATCAAGGATTTTGATAATGGCAAGGATTTTTACGTCTGAAGTGTTCGCCTGGATGCATGGATACAACTGCTGTCTGGCTGCCTGCAGGACACTTTTCAGCCAGCTAAAGGAGCTTATCCTTCGCAGTCCTAAGCCTAGATTTTATTAATGAAATGGTCTTATCGATCGTTAATGCGCCGTTATGCAGCAAAATAAGATTAAAATAAGCAAATTTTAAAAATTGGTGTGATCTACCAAAATTTTAGAACAAATTTATTTTGAATACTATTTATGTTAAAAAATAAATGAAATAGATGCAATCCCAAGGAAACTCAATACTTAAGACCGAAAAATTATGAAACCAGTGCCAGTGGAAAGTGAAAGTATAGATGTTGCCGAAAGCAGTCCCAGCACTACATCGAAGAACATAAATAGCTGTATTTTTCGATGGAATGAAGAATAACTTTCTCTATAGTGTAGGATACATTAGCATATTGCATCATGTTCTAAACACATTCCCACCCAAAATAACTACAAACAAATATTACCTTAATTTCTCGAACATGTACTGACTCTGCCGTAAACAGCCTTTTTCTTAAAATAATGCTGACACCTACGGCGAACATGCAGAAACGAAAGCAACTGATACACCGATAGTGCATAGTGTAAATTATATGCTACAATCTGGCATAGAAAGTTTTCTTTATTCTCTGAGCTAAAAAAAAATAATAAAATTCGGATATAACGTATACACGTGCACTCTTCAGAAGGACAGATATCCACAGCTAAGCATACGTGCTGCCAAAAGAAATTCCACTTGTTCGTGCGTTCAAGATGATCAGTAATAAAAGACAGAAAACTATTGAAACAAACAACATACCCCTTCCCATAGCCAAACTCTGCAATATCTGTGTTCACAATCGTTGTACTAATTGAAATACTGATTGTTATGAGCGCTTTCTTCGATAGTGTAAATTAAGACGTTCTCAAATTAGTCAAGCTATGAGAGTTTGTCGCTATTAGAGCCCTTAATTAAGTGACACAGATTTCTCAACTCTTGGGCAAGTACTTTCCAAACAAAATATTTCTCTGGAGTTTTTAGGACTTCTGGCAGGGCGATGCGCTAAGCACTGAAACTTCAGAAACGTTGTAGCCTGAATGCTGGGCGGCTCTAATGTTTGCGATGATGTTCGTTTTTGACTGGTAAGTGTCGACAAAAGCTTCTTGTTTAATTTTCTTTTGTTTATTCAAATTTTTTGCCTGGCTGTTTTCGGGCACATACAACACCCTCATTTGCACTGCAGCGAGGAGGAAGTGCTTCTCTGGACGGTATCACTAACCTGGTGTCTTGCTGCTTCGCTAAGTCCCTCGTCGCACAGTTGTAGCGCACAGTCGCCAGGTTCCATGTAGGTGGTGATCCTGCTGAAGTGGAGTGTTTAGGGATGCCAGTTGTCAACTGTTAACAACGTTTGTACTATAATTGTTTTAATACAGAAATTTCTTTGTTACACACGTCACAGAATCATCGTCTGCAATATGGCGGCTCTGGACTACGCCGTTATTCGACCCTTTACACACATTAACACAGTTTTCTGACTTTACAAAATGAGAGACACTGTCCTTATAACTAATAACTTCACTTTATACCTTATTTAACGTCTGAAATATTCACTCGCGACCGTTCTTTTACAGCCGCCCCGGTTACTCGACCGTGCGTTCTGAGTGACTCCTCGCGACTAACTCTGCCTGTCTTCCCGAAGGACGAGAGAGACCACTCCACCTTCCTCTCTCAGCCAATAAGGACACTTCTCTCGTTCCCTATATATATATATATCCAAACCTTCAGCCAATGGGCGTTCAGATCGCTGTTGCTAGGCCGATCTGACGTCACGTTTGCGGATATTGTGACGGAAGTTTGTCTCGGAACACTGTCTCAGATTGTAAGATCCTACTCCCAAATAGTCGGATCTTGTCCCTACTAAGGTTGCACAACGTTGCCTCCTATGGTTTCATCACTAATGCTCTTGCTGACGCTTAATTGTTAAATGTACATGTAGCCTGGCTGCTACTGAGCATTCCCGATCGCATAAATGTGCGTGATACTTGGCTTAAACACGTGATGGGAATGCATATATGCATTACACACAACGCCACTAACCTTCGGGTAGATCATATACAGGCTGTATCATAGTTAATCGCGTAATCTCATACAGTACACGATACCAGAAGCAAAAACAGTCTCGGACCGTATGCGAGATAACTGAGACTTTGTGGTTACCAGCCACTGTTGACGTGATTCTCCGTAAACGCAGCATCCCAGGCTGTGGTGTGGCCCCTGTTTCATTTTCGATACGTTGTGTAAACAGAATGGATATGACAGCACACCCACTCACGTCAGTTGTTTGTGGAGCGTCAGTTGTGTCGTACGAGAGGAGGTGGTAACATGGATCATTACAGCAATGACGAGGTGGTGGATATGCATTTCATGTATAGTAGGGCTAAAGGCAATGCACGGGGCGCTGCACGCTTTACCAAAAAGCATGCCCTGCCCGAAGTCCCCCGAGACCCGAACGTTTACAAGCGTGCATCAGTGCCTCCCTACAAACTGCGGCCTTTGTACACGCTTCAACATGTGGTGCTGGAAACAGTCGAACACTGTCCAAGAATTTTAACAGTGAAACATGCCAAATAAATTCCTGGAATGACCCACAGCAGTGTTTGAAGAATAATGCAACACAGTGGAATGTACCGTACAACCTCCAACGAGTGCAATGTCTAAGTGAGACGGACTTTGGTCCTAGACTAATGTTCTGTCTGCGGATGCATGAACAAGCTGTAAGCAACCCTATGTTTGAGAAAAACATTTCATTTACAGATGACGCAGGGTTCATGCGTGACGGTGTGTTTAATGATCAAGATGGCATTCAGTACTATTTATTTCCGATAACCGGTTCAAAAAATGGCTCTGAGCACTATGGGACTTAACATCTGAGGTCATTAGTCCCCTAGAACTTACAACACTTAAACCTAACTAACCTAAGGACATGACACACATTCATGCCCGAGACAGGATTCGAACCTGCGACCGTAGTGGTCGCGTGGTTCCAGTGAACCGCTCGGCCACCAGCGGCTGGCCCGATAACCGGTTGAATAGTGCAGACTCTCAGTTTCTGATCTGTAAAGTGATCAATTTACATATATTACATGGGCAATCAATATTTATATTTGCCATTACGAATGAGGAAACTCTACCTTTCCATACCTTTTCAATGTGGTTGTTATACGTCCTGTTCCATTATAACTGTATTGCAAATGCCGAATGTACACTTTTACGCAGTTCAACATATAACAGGCATCAGTAGAACATTATGTGTGGACATCCCTAGTTACGCAAAGTGCTTTTTGACTGTATTGCTTTTCAGCTGCGACAAACCTGTTTTTATTTTTAACAACCCCTTGTGGAATGTGGGACGTATAAAGTAAACATGGCATGTGTGGTACAGTCATAATGTAACAGGACATCTAAACAACAACTTCTTTAAAGATATGAAAAGGAAGAATTTTCATTTCCTCATTTGTAATGGCAAATATAAATGTTGATTGTCCATGTACTCTATGTTAATGGATCGCTGTACACACATCAGAAGATGACAGTCTTAACACAGGAATAAATAGTACTGAATGCCATTTCGGCTACTAAATTTTATTCAAAGCAATTACATATCACTTTTTCTTATCTCCAATTACGAGAAACTTCAGTTTCATTATCACAATTCTAGCGTTTGGAGTCATCTAGGATCAAGTCCATGCATTCTGCATGTGTCTCCAAGTGCGTGATTTTCTCGTTGAATATGTGGCTGCGGGTAATGGGTGATCGTCCTATTGGGCTGTACATGTTACTAAACAAAGTTAGTGGACGGAATTACCTTCTGTTTCTGTGGCATAATCTAGCAGCATTTCTTGGGGAATTTCCCTTAGAGCAACGTCAGATGATGTGGTACATTCATGACGGAGCTCCGGGAAATTTTTCTGCTATGGTGCGACGACATCTAACGCGCCCATTTTGCCAAAGATGGATTGGGCGAGGATGATCCACACCGCAGGGTCCATAGTCACCAGATATGTACACCAGGGAATTTTGTTCAAAATCGTTCAAATGGCTCTGAGCACTATGGAACTTAACTGCTGAGGTCATCAGTCCCCTATAACTTACAACTACTTAAACCTAACTAACCTAAGGACATCACACACATCCGTGCCCGAGGCAGGATTCGAACCTGCGATCGTAGCGGTCGCGTGGTTCCAGACTGTAGCGCCTAGAACCGCTAGGTCACTACGGAAGGCTGGAATTTTGTGTTTGGAGTCACCACTCCGATTAACACGGTTGAAGAACTGGAGCAGTGACTTGTGAATACTTGTCAAAGCTCTCAATATGATCCAGGCGTGCATCTGGGCACAAGGCCGGCACTTTTAACACCTGTTTTAACTACGAGTACAGTCATGTAATTGATTTTGTGTTTATTCAGAACACTTGCTCATCTACCACAGTGTCTCTAATACCGTTTCTTAATGTTGTGCAGTATTAACTTTTCTTAACTGGGATGACATTTACACAGAAACAAGTGTGTGGTGGCTCGTATCCATAAATTCGCAATTATCTCGCAAACGGTTTACTGAGACTTCTTTTGCTTCTAGTGCCGTGTAATTTCAATGGTATGTATTGATGGGGTTATGTATGATATACACCATATATAGCCAAGGGTATTAAAATTACTCACCTACGTAATCCTTTAAAATAACTTCTTACGCACAACTTCTTAAGTGAAACTTCCCAGCAGATTAAAACTGTGTACCGGGCTGAGACTCGAAGTCGGAGCCTTTGCCTTTCGCCGGCAGGTGCTCTGGCGACTGAGCTGCCCAAGCACGACTTACGACCTCTCCTCACAGCTTCATTTCCGTCAGTACCTCGCCTTCTACCATCCAAACTGAAGCTGTGAGGAAGGGTCGTTAGTCGTGCTTGGGTAGCTCATCTGTAGAACACACCCACCAAAGGCAAACGTTGTGAATTCGAGTCTCAGTCAGGCACACGGTTTTAATCTACCAGGAAGTTTCATATCATCCCATACTCCGCTGCAGAGTGACAGTTTCATTCCGAGAATTTATTAGATCTTGGTATAAGAAACAGCATGTAACAAATTGTTCGGGTGTGCATGTTACGGCCCGTATGTACCTCAGTTAACATTGTGCTGTGAAGGCGTCCATCACTGCAAATACACTGCCTAGCAAAAAAACGCGAAGCACCCAGAAGACGTGATCGGATGGCAATGTAATTTCGTACACGTACATACAATAGTCGGCAATATAAATGATTAAAGTTGTAACACTCTGTTACAGGTAGGTTGGCCACAAGAGTGCACCAGTGTTGTTCGCCTTTAATGTTGTTGCCAGGGCTAGTATGGTATATAAGAGGCGTGAACAACATCAGATTTGAAATAGATCTACTGCGAGTTTGTTATTTGCATTTCTGGAATTTGTACATACTCTGGATGTCTCAAACGCTAAGCGACAGTTCTGAATTTATTATCAATCGCGCGCAGTCTTTGTTCAGAGTAGCTGTGTCGCTGGAAGCTGCTTGGCAGCGAGGAGCGCGGGATTTCTATCGTGGCAATATAGAAGTTAAGCTAAGTGCATCTGCAAATAAAATGATTTGTATCTGAATATTGTGAAAAGAGGAGAGACATTCGATTAGTGATTTACAATGAAATGAGATATAATGAGATTAAAAAGCATATGAAGAGAAATGAAGGTAACATTTTTTATTTAGTTGCATTGCAGTCGTGCATAGTTTGGAACCATTGTTGAATGAGACATCCGTATCATGGAACTGGAGATTCTTCATTAAAGATTAATTTTCACAGAAAGAAATTTTTGATGCTTATTAATTATTTGGCTGACATTTGTAAGAGTAAGATTTTGATATCATTGTTGTCCTTTGTCAATATTAGGGAGTGTTGCAACATGAATTTCATACAAGTAATAATACAGGGTATCCATAAAGGCCCTTTAAAACTTCAAAATATCATTACAGCGGCAGTTGTTGAAATATTTTAACAATTTTTCTTTTATTTTAATCACTGTTTACTTAAGTTTTTATATACAATAAAACTTTGTGTTTCAGATACTCTGTTGTTGGAAGGAATTGAACCTCTACAAAATGGCAACTCCTCAAGAGAAGACACAATGTGTGTCCCGGCTAATTGAGACATATTCGGATGTTCAGACTCAACGAAACTTCAAAACGAAGTATGGAAGAGATCCACCATCACGCCCTTCAGTCCGTGCATGGCACAAAACATTTATGGAGACAGTGATGGATAAAGGGAGGAGCGGGCGACCAAGAACATCCGAGGAAAACATCGATCGCGTTTTAAACGTCTTCACTCGTTCACCTACGAAGTCCATCTGCACTGCTGCCAGACAGTTGCATCTACCACATTCAACTGTGCATAAGGTCCTCCACAAGAACTTACGGTTGTACGCTTACAAAGTGCAACTGTTACAGACACTTGAGCCAAATGAAAAGGCAAAAGGGACAGAGTTGCACTCAACATGCTGGAACGCCTTTCGGAGGATGAAGCATACCTCAAGCGAGTTTGTTTCAGTGGCGAGGCAACCTGTCATGTTTTTGGGACATTAAACAGACGCAATGTGAGAATCTGGGGATCTGAACACCCCCATGTGACTAGAGAGCTTCATCGGGATAGTCCAAAAGTGAATGTGTGGTGTGGAATCATGTGCAACCGAATAATTGGTCCATTTTTCTTCAACGAGTCACCAATTACTGCAGATGTTTACCTCGACCTCCTGATCGAATATGTAGCACCATAATTGATTGACTTAAACCAGCTATCATTTTCCAGCAAGATGGTGCACCACGACATTGCGGACTGCATGTTCGTCGGTTCCTCAATGACACATTTCCAGGCAGATGGATTGCGAGGGATGGGCCAATTCCTTGGCCACAGCCAGATATCACTCCCTTGGACTTTTTTTATAGGGGTATGTAAAAGACATCGTGCATCAAACACAGATACGGGACATTGCTGACTTGAAGCAAAGGATTCGTAATGCCATTGCCACCATTGATGACGCTATGCTACAGCGAACACGGCAAGAAATCGAGTACCGTCTTGATGTGCTTCGTGCAACTAAAGGCGCCCATATAGAGATCTATTAAACACTGTCAAAAAAACTTTTGTAAACACTGATTACAGCAAAAGAAATGATGTTAAAATAGTTCAACAACTGCCGTTATAATAAAAATTTTGAAGTTTTAAAGGGACTTTATGGACACACTGTATATCAGATAATTTAAAAACACTGTGTTAAAGAAATATTTCGCCTAAGAACATTTTCCACATCCTCGATCAAAGTCATTTTTATTTAAAGAGTGTCTCACTCAGTGATGTGTTTAAAATAGTTTACGTGTTGTCTGGAGCATTGCTAAGCTCTCAGCAACTGTAGTTAGAGATTTGCAGCTGGTGCACAGAGCACCAAGTTTCCAAGCAATGACATTACGAGGAAAGATATTTTCATTTCAGGATCAGATTGCTACGAAAATTGTCAACGCACCGGGACCATTTCATGGGTAGCGTTATTAGGCAGATGATTAACGGACAGGGACCACTTTGTTTTATTAAAGAGATTAATAGGAAAGTTCAGGATTTAATCAACTTTCCCATTTTTGGAAAACTAATAATACAGGGGCAAATTCATGTTGTATTCTCTCAGGCACATATGTTTGATTTCTCTCGCAGCTGGAAATGCACAAAGCCACCCAAAGCTAAACAACTGCAAAGTTACAACCAACTAACCAAGCCAGTACGAGTTCAAAAGCAAACGTAAATAATTTTTAAAGGAAAATTCCAGATGTTAAGAGGTCAGTAAGAAGCGAACGAAGATGCCTCGAAGTCGTTTGAAGACAGCGTCTCCAGCACCTGAAAGTGTGTGAAAGGGGGCGCGTTGTGAGTCTCCACACGGTCAGCTGGTCGAAACGTGCAACAGCCAGATTGTGTGTTATCCAGATCTGTCAGTGGCCAGAAGTTGGACTGCATGGTAATGTGAGGCCGACAGACTCATCGTTAGGGTTCCTATCGACCTGATCTGATCACTATAGGTAAAGGGTCGCTGTGTTGTGTACCAAGAACATTCTGTGCAGTCCTGCCCTATTGTTCAGAGACTAGCAGCAGGTGGTGTCTACCGTTAACACCACATCACAGTTGGCTGAGTCTGGAGTGGTACCGTGTACAGGAAGATAGACTGCTGATAAAAAGAGTCGCATTGTGTTCAACGATGACTCGCATTTCTGACCTACCCCAGATGACCATCCTCGGTTAGTATGGCGCCGATCTGGCGAGAGTCCCCACTTTTTTAATACATGTGACTTCAGTTCAGTCAACGGCCTTGCCGCAGTTGGTAATACCGGTTCCAGTCCGATCATCGAAGTTAAGCGCTGTCGGGCTGGGCTAGCTCTTGGATGGGTGACCATCCGGTCTGTCGAGCACTGTTGGCAAGTGGGGTGCACTCAGCCCTTGTGAGACGAACTGAGGAGATACTTGATTGAGAAGTAGCGGCTCCGGTCTCGGAAACTGAAATACGGCCGGGAGAGCGGTGTGCTGACCTTATGCCCCTCCATATCCGCATCCAGTGACGGCTGTGGGCTGAGGACGACAAGGAGGCCGGTCGGTACCGTTGGGCCTTCATGGCCTATTCGGGAGGAGATTAGTTTAGTTTAATGACTTCAGGTCACAGTTGGTAGTGACTGAGGGAATTTTGCCGGAGAAACGTTACGTCACGGACATCCTGAGTCTTCATGTGTTGCCTGTCATGTGACAGTATTTTGGTGCAATTTTTAGCAGGACCATGCTCGTCCGAGCATGGAAACCGTGTCTACGAACTATATGGGCGATGCTGAGGTATCCCTTTGGCCAGCAGGGTCCCCAGATCTGTCCTCCACAGAACATTTGTGAGACCAGCTCGGACGTCAAATTTGCTCCATTGTCACTATCAAAAAATGGCTCTAAGCACTATTAGGCTTAGCAACTGGGGTCATCAATCCCCTAGACTTAGAACTACTTAAACCTAACTAACCTAAGGGCATCACACACATCCATGCCCGAGGCAGGATCCGAATCTACGACCGTAGCCGCAGCGCGGTTCCGGACTGGAGCACCTAGAACCGCTCGGCCACGGCGGCCAGCAGTGCCACTATTCCAGGATTTGAAACATCAGCTCCAAAAATCGGGGGCCAACTAGCCTCAGGAAAGGATACAACGGCCCTTCCCCACCGAATCAGTGAATGCGCATGGCTAAAGAGGATGCGACGCCGTTGTGATCATTGGGCACATACTGCCAAGTTCTTTCTAAATGTGATTTTGTAATCATTGAAGTAATATTACATGGCCTCTATATCCGTGAAGTTTCATTTCGTTTCCTTCTCCCCTACTGCGTGCCTCACATTTTTGTTTATCAGTGTATGTAAGCACAAACAACTATGACATCGCGTGAAAAGTAGGTAACGTCTTGAGATGGCCTGAAAAATTATACAAATACTGGTGTGACGACTGGCAAGGAATATGTTTCAACCAACATCCGCTCTCGCCACCGATCAACATGAGGAAATGATGTGAGATGGTTGATAGTGCTTACTAATATGCAGCAGTGGATACCAAGGTGTGTTCATCGCACGCTGTTTAGTGTGCTACATACGGTTATATAACAATCACAATCTGATTATGTTGTAACAGTTTATTTCCAGTACCAAAATACCGGAAATTAGAAGAAAGAGGTTAATATAACAGAACACATGACTCATTTTAATACTACCCGCAATGGTAGCAGGTGTACCCAAAGCTGATCCGGAACAAATTTGGAATAAATAAAATCAAATCAACAATGTTGTTTTTTGTGGGTACTTACGTGACAAAAATGAACTTCACCACAGACAAATTACTAATTTATTATTATTATTATTATTATTATTATGTTAAAATACTGTATGTATTTTATTGCTACTATTATTAGAGAATTTATCATCTGTGGCATGTTGTGATGGTTCAGATGCATCCGTTTCTTTTTAATCGCACTGAAGTATTAACCCAAGTTTGAAAATGGAATAATGTATTAAAACGTTTGCTGAGTGTGGCGGGAAGAGAGGAAAGTAAAAATTTGGAAATTTCTGATAAGGTCTTATGGGACCAAACAGCTGAGGTCATCGGTCCCTAAGCTTACGCACTACTTGATCTAACTTTAACTAACCCTGAGGACAACACACAAACCCATGCCAGAGGGAGGACTCGAACCTCCGACGGGGGTAGCCGACCAGACCGTGACAAGACGACTTAAACCGTGCGGCTACCTACCCCACGCGGCGAGGAAAGTACGAAAAAAAATCTTTTCACTAATAATTTCGTGAAAATCTGTTTCATAACCTTGTGAAAGAGATTCTGAGAAACCACGCAACATCGAGCTCCCGGGGAAAGTAGTAGCCTGATAACTGACTCAAAGCCGGTGGTGGAGCCACAAAACAATCACTTATCGGCACGGAATCCACAACTAGGAAATGCAGTGCCCAAAACACGAATAGTGATATGTAATGCATTCCTTAGTCTTGGCTTTATATTCAATCCTGATTAACGCCTTTATACTTTTTGCGTCAAGCCAGGTCCATAGCAGTTAATATTAACTGATTTATTTAAAAAGGAAGTTTTCACACGATTATTACGTGGCGTAGTGATTGCATCGTTCTTCACAGTATATATGCTGTTTGTTTTCCGTAGTTCATCGTTTTCTTTAAAGCAGGATGAAGTGAAAGATTTTTTTTTTTTTGTTTCAATTGATTACTATGTGCACTTTTTTATCGGTAACTGCTACGTGAAGCTGTTTATTTTTAGCTTAAATAATGAGTACTCTCTAGAACTGAATCAAGCCCGGAGCAGCGGAACATACACTACACAGCCAGATTTGTATCGTAGGTTCCCAGTTTGATTTTCTTCTGCTGGAAAATAAGTATTTACAAGAGGTTTTTCTTTTAGACCTGAAGTAGTGCTGCTTCACACAAGATAAACTAATTTTTGCTATACGCTCGGCAACTGTAGGTTAATGTACTTTCAGACGGACTCCATCTTTCACATAATAAAAGAATCATCACAATGTTAAAATTCGGGGCAATGGCAAGTAACATTTTTAACATTTTTTTTTTGGGGGGGGGGGGGGGGAAATCACTGTGATCATGAATAATTTAGAAGTCTACAAAGTCCTGTTGGGGTGGCCGAGCCGTTCTAGGCGCTACAGTCTGGAACCGCGCGACCGCTACGGTCGCAGGTTCGAATCCTGCCTCGGGCATGGATGTGTGTGATGTCCCTAGGATTAGTTAGGTTTAAGTAGTTCTAAGTTCTAGGGGACTCATGACCTCAGAAGTTAGGTCCCATAGCGCTCAGAGCCATTTTTTTTCTGCGTACAAAGTAACAGAAAACTTAAGAGAGGCAGTAAGCATCAATCTCTTACCCCTTCGCCTTCACTCCATCCTCTGGATCTATTGCTGTCTCCGGGTGTGAATCTATCAAAAATCGTCAGGAAACTTTGCTTACGTCCGTCTCTGGTGAGTTGTTTAATCACAATTGATAAACCAAGACCTACAAAATAGAATAATAAGGGCTAATCACAATTTTGCATTGTTCCTCAGTACAACCACCAACATTTTGTGATATAATAAACCATTCACTAGAATACAAATAATATGCGGTGTGAGTAAGGACACCTATGATAGTGAATGTATCTACACAAATATAAAACTAAGGCTGCAGACTACAGTCAGTAGTTCTGAATGTTTACACGTGCGTGAATGTTCAACAGTGAATTATAAATTCGATAGACTAGAGACATGAATTTCTACAAAAGTAGAAAGTGCAAAACTAACAACAACGAGGCTGCAAACTGTGAACGGAAATTTTCGTCCGAAATAACAAAGTAAAACTTTGCCTTTTGTGAACTTATTTACAGAATGAGCAATGACACTTAGCACAATAGATAACCCCCAATGTTTGTAGAAAGGTGTATTGACAACTTGCATCTTATAAATTTACAAAGAGTATTCATGGATGGAAGAGAAACACAGAAAATTATTGTAAAAATGAATTCATTAAATTCAGCAGGATAAGTAAGTAGAACTAAGAAACCAAAGGTACGCAGCTCGTGGTCGTGCGGTAGCGTTCTCGCTTCCCACGCCGGGTTCCCGGGTTCGATTACCGGCGGGGTCAGGGATTTTCTCTGCCTCGTGATGACTGGGTGTTGTGTGCTGTCCTTAGGTTAGTTAGGTTTAACTAGTTCTAAGGTCTATGGGACTGATGACCATAGATGTTAAGTCCCATAGTGCTCAGAGCCATGAAACCAAAAGTGGCAAAAAAATAAATATTCAAGATGGAGGGCAATAGGGAGCGTACTAGAAACGCAAGCAAGAGCAAAGTAAGAAGCATAATTGAGGTTGAAATATGATCCATAATGATCAAAATGGAAGTTAAAAAGAAATTTATCGGAAGTAACTTAACGTAATCGCATTTTTTCTTTAAATAATACTTATGAGTTTAATAATGGAATATATCACGTGTTATAAAGCAGTGAAAACTGTCTGTAATCAATCCCAAATTAGGGATATTAAATATATGCTAGAAGAATGCAAAACAATACGCTGGCAGGTACGCTATAATGAAGCTCACTCTACGATGTGGTGATGTCAGTTTTAATGCTACGGGAATGCTACTAGTTAGATACCATTAAACAGTCCTATGGAAGAAGGACGCGAGTGGTTCGAACAATTCAAAGACGCTGTGATCTGCTAACTTGAAGATGTACACCATTTTTCAGCTCTAGTAAGGAAATATCATTCGACGTTCATTTAGTTTTGTAAAGGGAAATCAGCTAGTTTCTGTTTCTTGTCACGTGTGAAACAGACAATATCTGTGTTCGAAGTAATTTGTCAGTGTATTTGTTATCTGATCTATCTACATTATCATACCCATTTCCATGTTTTTTAGCAAGAATCTTATTTTTGAGATATCTTTGCAATATCTTGATTCATGTTTTCGTGTCACTTAGCTGGTCCAAACCGGGAACATGCCTCGTTGAGCTTCACATTTTACGCCGGTTTTGTTGGGCACGCCGAAGCTACAGTGTCCTCTTTGTGACGTTAATGTAACAGGCAACACGAAACCAGCTAAGCGCAAAATTCGTGCAACGCGCACATTTATTCAGTTTTAATTACGTACGTAATCCGACTTCCGGTATTTATTTTGCATCCGAGTAAAATCACGTGTGTCGGACAAAATCGCCTCAAACCTGGCTCCAAAACTAGACATAAAATTTAATCGTGTTTCTCGTGCTGATTTTGTCAAGACTCTTAATATGTGCCGTGTTTTATAGTGTATTGTCGTACATTGTATGCCACGAAGAACGTGTTTTGTGTTACAGCATCATTCGTAATCAACATCTGTGGTTTATACAACTTTAGCAGTAGTATCCTCCTGCGAAGAATCTTTCACCTCTGGAATCAGTGTATATTAATGCGAATAAACGTACAATTCTGCGAAGTTTCGAAAGCTGCTATTGTTGTTTTCGGACTCTTGCAGACGTAATTTTCGAGAATCTTCGTAAGTTACTAGTATTTTGCAAACCTATGTCGTAATTAATTGGCGTTTACCATTTACAGTTACTGTAAATAATTAACATATTATGCCACATTAATTTAGCCTTCTAATGGGAGTGTACGTTGTCTGCATTCATGTTAACCTAACCCTATGTGGAATTTCTCAGTGACCATAAACCGAAAAACGTTTCGGAGTAACATTAAAGTTTATGTTGTAATAGATATCTCGTTCTGGCCGTAAATCAATTCAGTTGTAAAAGGCTACTGTAAACACTTGTAGCATATCAGACGCGAAAGTTAAAAAACAATCAATAAACTTAGTTTAAAGTTACCGGTATTTAATACATGAAAAGCACCAATTTTCTTTTGTTCTACAATATTGCTTGTACTGTGTTAACCGGTTTTCGGCTTACAAGGCCATCTTCAGACATTTACTGAGTATTGTTACCAAAGAAGTTACAATGTTTGCAAACAACATTGGAAGAAAAGTAACACGTCTAGACTCAAGCAGAAACATACAGTAAGTAAAATCTTTGACAGTGTGATGGTAATGCGATGAAAAAGTAAAAAATTTAACAGTAAATAAATAAAAATGGAGTAGACAGGAAAAACTTTAACACAAAATAGGAACAGCATGCCTACATAACAGTTCCTATTAATAAACAAAACTAATAAAATAAAATAAAATTAGTACTTGACAACGCTACATCAGGAGGTTTTAGACATGGAGGTGATACACAAACCAATTAAAAGAAGAAACAATTGTCAACATACTACAGAATACATAAGGAACTTGAGCAATATCAATAAGATAAACAGGAATAAATAAATGCAGGAAAATGGAGGAGTTTGAGGGAACATACAGTAAATGCAGTGAGAGTCTGGTGGTACTGATTTTTAACATTAACATTATATTCAAACCAGTGGCAATGTAAAACAAACAATCCTGATGGCAGAACATCCGCAGCTGAGCATTATAGCAGAAGCTGAAAATACCGCTTCAGTTGTAAACTACTTTATTTTCACACGACCGGTTTCGGACTGTTATAAGCCCATCCTCAGGTGTCGTAGCTGTGCTGTGATCCCCGAACAGGGAGTTCTGTGCTCATAGGCAGCACACCGCGCCTGGTACATGCGGCGCTCGGGGACCACAGCACAGCTACGACACCTGAGGATGGGCTTATAACAGTCCGAAACCGGTCGTGTGGAAATAAAGTAATTTACAAGTGAAGCGGTATTTTCAACCTCGGCTATGTAACAGTTTGCATTAAATAAATGAACAAAGTAAAATATGAACAATATTTGATGAGACAACTAGAAGAGGTGTTAAACATGGACAGTAATACAAGTACCAATTAAAACAAAGCCTTAACTATTGAAACTGCAGTCTATATGGAATACATAGACAACGTTGATAAAACAAAAGAACTTAATGAATACAGGAAAATGGGAATATATAGGAACAGACAGTGTGGGAAGTAATGAACAAAAGAGATGATTATATAAAGTTTAGGAGTTGGAAATATTGAGCTGTGTCTGATATTTGTTTAGTGTTCTATGAAATATTGCACCATGTACAATGCAGCCCACTTTATATGCTGTTCTGAGGCTCGGAGTGATTTAGTTGCTGCTCATAAGCAGTTGGAAACCGCCCTGATTATCGTCAAGCGACTGGAAGCTGCTGCGAATGGGTGCACTGAAAGGGCTACCAGAAGTCGTATGCCAGAGATACCAAAGGTATGATAAGTACTATCTTCCCTGAGGATCCTTAAGGTGAATGCCGAGATGGTTCCTTCGAAACGGCAAAGCCTCTTTCCTTCCCCACACTTCCTTAATCCAAGATTCTGCTCCGCTTCCAATGACTTCGCTGTTGATGGGATGTTAAGCACTCTTTCTGCTCCTCCTCCCAAGAAGTACAGCACCTATCACTACTCGTCCACTTGACTGTGAGCGGAGTAGCAGACAGGTGTAGGCGTCCTATAGAGGGACCAGGGAGAACTCATGTCTTTATATCCATCCCACTAACAAACAAGTCTGAAATGTTGTTTTCTACTGAAACCGAAACTAAGCCAGTGAGACTCACTTCACCTGTTTGTAAACTCTGTGCCCTGTGTCAAGTGGAGGCAAAAAAGTGTAAGGGTCTATTAATCATCGGCAGTTCAAACGTATGGTGAATAATGGTACCCATTAGGAAACAGCAGCAGTGGAGAAGATCAGCCTTGCTCACACAGAGTTTCAACGAAGTTCACCATCTGCAGCATTGTATCCAGAACTGATCGAGACCCACTGATTCTGAGTCTAGTGGAAAGATTGAATCAGAGACTTGGAAGGTTCTGTGACTAGATAGTCTGCGTCTTTTTGGACTTACTCCATAGAATTGAGAATTGGTCAGCTGTGCACTAGAAATCATTATCTCCTATCTAGACAGCTAATTGTGTGTGGGATTCGCATAAGCGTTTCTTACATTAGGCTACTCTCCATCCAGATAATGATAGTTGTAGGAGAACCGGAAGTATCGGTATAAGATCCAAAGAAATGCCCCCCCCCCTATAGGCGAGAGTATTAAAATCCCAGTGGTTACCTGCCGAAGCATTCACAACAAAGTTACAGCTTTTGAAGCACTCCTAAAACGCAGAGAAGCACATGTAATAGTAAATACAGAAAGCTGGTTAACACTTGAAGTTGACAGTAGTAAGTTTTCTGGAGCAAATTTAAAAACATATCGACAGAATACACTAATGGAAAATGGAAGTGGTACATTTGTCGCTCTATATAAGAAATTCAAATCCACAGGGATAGAAACTGCAGCTTCATGCGAGAGTTCTTGAGCAAGACTCGGTGTCAGGGATGGACATCTGTTACTGGATCCTTTTATAACCTGCCATAATTACTCCTGACGCAACCAAAAACTTTAGAGGAAACATCAGTTCGCTTGTAAGTAAGTCCACCAGTCATAGCGTAATCATCGGAAGAGACTTCAATTACACAACAATCTATTGGGATGATTACAGGTTCGTCAGTGGTGGATGTGACAATACTGTCCGTAAAACATTGCTAACTGGCTCCTTTAAAAATTACCTAGGAGAGAGAGTAGAAAACACCGCTATTGATGGAAACATATTAGGTATAAAGGCAACAAACACACCTGACCTTCTGACGATGTCCACAGGGAAAAGTATCGATGACCATGAGGTAGTGATAAGAACAATGATTATAGAAGCAGGAAGGTCAGATAAACTAGTAGAAGGATTTATATGGTAAGATAACTAGATAAAGAAGCATGAGTGTCATGTCACAATGAGGAACTTCAAAATTCTAGCTCAGGACAGGAGCATGTAGAGGAAATATGGCTCAAGTTTAGAACAGTTGACCACCCACCTGATAGATATTTCTTCAGTAGAATAGTGTATGATGGAAGTGGCCATCCATGGGAGACACTCGTTGTAAAGAAACTTCTAAAGAAACAGAGAGTACTGCATAATGGGTGTAAAACAAGGCATAGGGCTGTAAATAGAGAGATGCTAACTGAAACATGTTTGGCTCTCAAGAGGGCACCGTGTGAAGCCTTCAGTGACTACCGTAGCAGAATATTGTCTAAACCTAAAAGAAATCCACTCGTGCATAAAAGCTGCGAGTGACACCAAAGTCAGTGTTCGGTCACCCGCGGAAGAGACAAGAACTGAAACTGAGGGTTTAAAGCAAAAGCAGTTTTGAAATTTTCGTGTATAAGGGAAAACCCAGGAGCAATGCCACAATTTAATCCCCTTACCACAGAAAAGATGAGTGAATAGGTACTAGTCTCAGTGGTGTCAAGAAACAGGAAAACATGCGGAATTAAAATAAAGCTGTGCACCACACAAGCGGCTTGTAGTGAAATTGCGTGCTTATAGAATAACCGTCTCAGTTATGTAACTGGATTCGTGGTTTCCTGTCAGAGATGTTACAGTTCGTAGTTATCTAGTAAAACCGAAGTGATTTCTGGCGTTTCCCAAGGTAGTGTTACAGGCCCTTTGCTGTTCCTTATCTTTATAAACGA